>NW_022323707.1:0-10281 GCF_002776525.5 Piliocolobus tephrosceles
GCCCATTGAGGGCTATGGTGAAAAAGGAAATATCTTCAGATGAAAACTGGAAAGAAGCTTTCTGAGAAACTGCATTGTGTCACGTGAATACACCTCACAGAGGTACACTTTCTGTTTCATTGATCCGCTTGCTAACACTGATTTCTTGAAATCTGCATTCGGATATTTCTTGGCACAATGAACCTTAGGGTGACAAAGGAACTATCCTCAAATAAAAACTAGAAAGTAACTTTCTGAAAAACTTCTCTGTGATATGTGAATTCATCTCTCCGAGTTACAACTTTGTCTGCACGAAGCAGTTTCCTGACACTCTTGTTGTGGAATCTGAAAAGTGATATTTTGGAGTGTATTGAGGCCCATGGTGAAAACGGAAATATCCTCAGATAATAACTGGGAAGAAGCTTTCTGAGATATTCCTTTCTGATGTGTGAATTCCTCACACAGAGGTTCACCTTTCCCTTCTTGTAGCAGTTTGCTAACCCTGTTGTCGTGAAATCTGCAAAGTGATATTGGGGAGCTCATTGAGGGCGATGGTGAAAAAGGAAATATCCTCCGAGAAAAACCGGAAGGAAGTGTTCTGAGAAACTGCTTTGTGATGTGTGAATTCATTTCAAAATGTTACAGCACTCTTTCATGGAGGAGTCTGCTAGCACTGACTTTGTGAAAGCTCAGAAGTGATATCCTGGATTTGGTTGAATCCCATGGTGAATAATGAACTATCCTCAGACAAATCTGCAGAGCAGCCTTCTCAGAAACTTCCTTCTTGTGGGTGAACTCAGCTCACAGTGTTAGATCTTTGTTCTCATTCAGAAGCTTGCTAACAGTGCTTTTGCGGAATCTGCAATAAGACACATGGTGGCGCACTAGACCACAAATGACTTCTGCTCACTCAAGATAGAAGCTTTCTGAGAAACTGCTTTGTGATGTGTGACTTCAACTCACTGAATTACACCTGTATATCGTGGAACCGATGGCTAACCCTGTTTTTGTGGAATCTGAGAACAGATATTTCGGATCCCTTGGAAGACTAAGGGCCAAAGGAAATATCCTCTGTTACAAATGAGAAACAAGCTTTCTGAGAAACCTCATTGTGATCTTTGAATTCGCAACACAGATTTACAGCTTTCTCCTCATGAAGCCGTTGGCTAAGACTGTTTACGTGGAATTTGCAAAGTGATATTTGGCAGCCCATTGAGGGCTATGGTGAAAAAAGAAATATCTTCAGATGAAAACCAGAAAGATGCGTTCTGAGAAACTGAATTATGTCCTTTGAATACAACTCAAACAGTTACACTCTCCTTTTCATTGATCCGTTTGCTAACACTGATTTCTAGAAATCTGCATTGGGATATTTCTTAGCACAATGACGCTTAGGGTGACAAAGGAAATATCCTCAAATAAAAACTAAAAGTAACTTTCTGATAAGCTTCTCTGTGATATGTGAATTCATCTCTCTGAATTACAACTTAGTCTTCACGAAGCAGTTTGCTGACACTCTTGTGGAATCTGAAAAGTGATATTTTCGAGTGCATTGAGGCCCATGGTGAAAACAGAAATATCCTCAGATAATAACTGGAAAGAAGCTTTCTGAGAAATTCCTTTCTGATGTGTGAATTCATCACACAGGGATTCACCTTTCCCTTCTTGTACCAGTTTGCTAACCCTGTTGTCGTGAAATCTGCAAAGTGATATTGGGGAGCTCATTGAGGGCGATGGTGAAAAAGAAAATATCCCGCGAGAAAAACCGGAATGAAACATTGTGAGAAACTGCTTTGTGATGTCTGAATTCATTTCAAAGTGTTACACCACTCTTTCGTGGAGGAGTCTGCTAGCACTGACTTTGTGGAAGCTCAGAAATGATATCTTGGATACGGTTGAATCCCATGGTGAATATTGAACTATCCTCAGACAAATCTGCAGAGCAGCCTTCTCAGAAACTTCCTTCGTGTGAGTGAATTCAACTCACAGTGTTAGATCTTTGTTTTCATTCAGAAGCTTGCCAACAGTGCTTTCGCAGAATCTGCAATAAGACACACGGTGGCGCTCCGAGACCCCCAAAAACCTCAGCACAGTCAAGATAGAAGCTTTCTGAGAAACTGTTTTGGGATGTTTGACTTCAACGTACTGAATTACACCTGTATATCGTGGAACCGATAGCTAACCCTGTTTTTGTGGAACATGAGAACTGATATTTCGGATCCCTTTGAAGACTACAAGGCCAAAGGAAATATCCTTTCATACAAATGAGAAGCAAACTTTCTGAGAAACCTCATTGTGATCTGTGAATTCGCCTCACAGAGTTACAGTTTTCTCCTCATGAAACCGTTCACTAAGAATGTCCTTGTGGAATTTACAAAGAGATATTTGGCAGCACATTGAGGGCTATGGTGAAAAAGGAAATATCTTCAGATGAAAACTGGAAAGAAGGGTTCTGAGAAACTGCATTCTGATCTGTAAATACTACTCACAGAGTTACACTTTCCTTTTCATTGACCCGTTTGCTAACACTGATTTCTTGAAATCTGCATTGGGATATTTCTTAGCACGATGAAGCTTAGGGTGACAAAGGAACTATCCTCATATAAAAGGTAGAAAGTAACTTTCTGATAAACTTCTCTGTGATGTGTGAATTCATCTCTCCGAGTTACAAATTTGTCTTCACCAAGCAGTTTGCTAACACTCTTGTCGTGGAATCTGAAAAGTGATATTTTGGAGTGCATTGAGGCCCATGGTGAAAACGGAAATATCCTCATATAATAACTGGAAAGAAGCTTTCTGCGAAATTCCTTTATGATGTGTGAATTCATCACACAGAGATTCACCTTTCCCTTCTTGTAGCAGTTTGCTAACATTGTTGTCCTGAAATCTGCAAAGTGATATTGGGATGCTCATTTAGGGCAATGGTGAAAAAGGAAACATCCTCCAAGAAAAACCGGAATGAAGCGTTCTGAGAAAGTGCTTGGTGATGTGTGAATTCATTTAAAAGTGTGACACCACTCTTTCATGGAGGAGTCTGCTAGCCGTGACATCCTGGAGGCTCATTAGTGATACCTAGGATATCGTTGAATCCCCTGGTGAAGAATGAACTATCCTCAGACAAATCTGCAGAGAAGCCTTCTCAGAAAATTCTTTCTTGTGGGTGAATTCAGCACACAGTGTTAGATCTTTGTTTTCATTCAGAAGCTTGCTAACAGTGTTTTCGCAGAATCTGCAATAAGACAAACGGTGGCGGTCCGAGACCACAAATAACCTCAGCTCAGTCAAGAAAGAAGCTTTCTGAGAAACTGCTTTGTGATGTGTGACTTCAACTCACTGAAATACACCTGTTTTTCATCGAGCCGATGGCTAGCACTGTTTTTGTGGAGTCTGAGAACTGATATTTTGGAACGCTTTGAAGACTACAGGGTCAAAGGAAATATCCTCCGATACAAATGAGAAAGAACCTACTGAGAAACCACATTGTGATCTGTGAATTCATCTCACAGAGTTACAGTTTTCTCCTCATGAAGCCGTTCACTAAGACTGTTCTCGTGGAATTTGTAGAGTGATATTTGGGAGCCCTTTGGGAACCAAGATGAAAAAGGAAATATCCTCAGATGAAAACTGGAAAGAAGCCTTCTCAGAAACTGCATTGTGATGTGTGAATGCAACTCACAGAGTCACACGTTTCTCTTCAGTGATCAGTTTGCTAACACAGTTTTCTTGAAATCTGCAATGGGATACTTCTAAGCAAAATGAAGCTTTTGGTGACAAAGGAAATATCCTCAGATGAAAACTAGAAAGAAGATTTCTTAGAAACTTCTTGGTGATGTGTGAATTCATCTCACAGAGTTACATGTATTTTCGTGGAGCAGTCCGTTAACACAGTATTTGAGGAAACTGAGAAGTGCTACTTTGGATCGCATTGAGGCCTATGCTGATAAAGAAAATATCATCACTTCAAAATGTGAAAGAAGCTTTCTGAGAAACTTCTCTGTGATCTGTGAATTCATCTCACAGAGTTACAACTTAGTCCTCAGGAAGCAGTTTGCTAACACTCTTTCCGTGGAATCTGCATAGTGATATTTGGGAGCACATCTGAACCCATGGTAAAAAAGGAAATATCCTCAGATAATAACTAGAGAGAAGCATTCTGAGAGATTGCTTTCTGATGCGTGACTTCATCACACAGAGTTCCACCATTCCCTTCTTCGAACGGTTTGCTAACACTGTTGTCGTGGATTCTTCAAAGTGATATTTGGGATCTCATTGAGGGCTATGGTGAAAAAGGAAATATCCTCAGATGAAAACTGGAAAGAAGCCTTCTCAGAAACTGCATTGCGATGTGTGAATGCAACTCACAGAGTCACACGTTTCTCTTCAGTGATCAGTTTGCTAACACAGTTTTCTTGAAATCTGCAATGGGATATTTCTTAGCGCAATGAAGCTTAAGGGTGACAAAGGAAATATCCTCAGATGAAAACTAGAAAGAAGATTTCTTAGAAATTTCTTGGTGATGTGTGAATTCACCTCACAGAGTTACACTTATGTTTCGTGGAGCAGTCCATTAACACTGTCTTTGAGGAACCTGAGAAGGGCTACTTTGGATCGCACTGAGGCCTATGCTGGTAAAGGAAATATCATCCCTTCAAAACGTGAAAGAAGCTTTCTGAGAAACTTCTTTGTGATCTGTAAATTCATCTCACAGAGTTACAACTTCGTCCTCAGGAAGCAGTTTGCTAACACTCTTTCCGTGGAATCGGCATAGTGATATTTGGGAGCACATTGGAACCCATGGTGAAAAAGGAAATATCCTCAGATAATAACTACAGAGAAGCATTCTGAGTGACTGCTTTCTGATGCGTGACTTCATCACACAGATTTCCACCATTCCCTTCTTCGAACAGTTTGCTAACACTGTTGTCGTGGATTCTGCAAAGTGATATTTGGGATCTCATTGAGGGCTATGGTGAAAAAGGAAATATCCTCAGATGAAAAATGGAAAGAAGACTTCTGAGAAACTGCATTGCGATGTGTGAAAGCAACTCACAGAGTCACACGTGTCTCTTCAGTGATCAGATTGCTAACACAGTTTTCTTGAAATCTGCAATGGGATATTTCTTAGCGCAATGAAGCTTATGGTGACAAAGGAAATATCCTCAGATGAAAACTAGAAAGAAGCTTTCTTAGAAACTTCTTGGTGATGTGTGAATTCATCTCACAGAGTTACACTTATGTTTCAGGGAGCAGTCCATTAACACTGTCTTTGAAGAACCTGAGAAGGGCTATATGGATCGCATGGAGGCCTACACTGATAAAGGAAATATCACCACATCAGAACGTGAAAGAAGCTTTCTGAGAAACTTCTTTGTGATCTGTGAATTCATCTCAAGGTGTTACAACTTAGTCCTCGGGAAGCAGTTTGCTAACACTCTTTTTTTTTTTTTTTTGAGACAGAGTCTCGCTCTGTCGCCCAGGCTGGAGTGCAGTGGCCGGATCTCAGCTCACTGCAAGCTCCGCCTCCCGGGTTCACGCCATTCTCCTGCCTCAGCCTCCCGAGTAGCTGGGACTACAGGCGCCCGCCACCTCGCCCAGCTAGTTTTTTGTATTTTTTAGTAGAGACGGGGTTTCACCGTGTTAGCCAGGATGGTCTCGATCTCCTGACCTCGTGATGCTAACACTCTTTTCGTGGATCTGCAAAGTGATATTTGCGAGCCAATTGGGGCCCATGCTGAAAAAGGAAATATCCTCCGATAATAACTAGAGAGAACCTTTGTGAGAGATTGCTTTCTGATGTGTGACTTCATCACACAGAGTTCCACCCTTCCCTTCTTGGAACAGTTTGCTAACACTGTTGTGGATTCTGCAAAGTGATATTTGGGAGCTCATTGAGGACTATGGTGAAAAAGGAAATATCCTCAGATGAAAACTGGAAAGAAGCCTTCTCAGAAACTGCATTGCGATGTGTGAATGCAACTCACAGAGTTACACATTTCTCTTCAGTGATCTGTTTGCTAACACAGTTTTCTTGAAATCTGCAATGGGATACTTCTAAGCAAAATGAAGCTTACGGTGACAAAGGAAATATCTTCAGATGAAAACCAGAAAGAAGATTTCTTAGAAACTTCTTGGTGATGTGTGAATTCATCTCACAAAGCCACACGTATTTTCGTGAAGCAGTCCATTAAAACTGTCTTTGAGGAACCTGAGAAAGGCTACTTTGAATCGCATTGAGGCCTACGCTGATAAAGGAAATATCATCAGTTCAAAACGTGAAAGAAGCTTTCTGAGAAACTTCCTTGTGATCTGTGAATTCATCTCACAGAGTTACAGCTTAGTCCTCAGGAGGCAGTTTGCTAACACTCTTTTTTTTGAATATGCAAAGTCGTATTTGGGATCCCACTGGGGCCCATGGTGAAAAAGGAAATATCCTCAGAAAATAACTAGAGAGAAGTTTTCTGAGAGATTGCTTTCTGATATGTGACTTCATCACACAGTGTTCGACCCTTCCCTTCTTGGAACAGTTTGCTAGCACTGTTGTCGTGGATTCTGCAATGTGATATTTGGGACTTCATTGAGGCCTATGGTTAAAAAGGAAATATCCTCAGATGAAAACTGGAAAGAAGCCTTCTGAGAAACTGTATTGCGATGTGTGAAAGCAACTCGCAGGGTTACACGTTTCTTTTCAGTGATCAGTTTGCTAACACAGTTTTCTTGAAATCTATAATGGGATACTTCTTAGAGCAATGAAGCTTACGGTGACAAAAGAAATATCCTCAGACGAAATCTAGAAAGAAGCCTTCTTAGAAACTTCTTGGTGATGTGTGAATTCATCTCAAGGAGTTACACTTATGTTTCATGGAGCAGTCCATTAACACTGTCTTTGAGGAACCTGAGAATTGCTACTTTGCATCTCATTGAGACCTACGCTGCTAAAGGAAATATCGTCAGTTAAAAACGTTGAAAAAGGGCCTGGCGCACTGGCTGAAGCCTGTAATCCCAGCACTTTGGGAGGCCGAGACGTGCGGATCACGAGGTCAGCATATCGAGACCATCCTGGCTAACATGGTGAAACCCGGTGTGTACTAAAAAACACCAAAAACTAGCCGGGCGAGGCGGCGGGCACCTGTAGTCCCAGCTACTCGGGAGGCTGAGGCAGGAGAATGGTGTAAACCCGGGAGGCGGAGCTTGCAATGAGCTGAGATCCGTCCACTGCACTCCAGCGCAGGTGACAGAGCGAGACTCCGTCTCAAAAAAAAAAAAAAAACTTGAAAGAAGCTTTCTGAAAAACTTCCTTGTGTTCTGTGAATTCATTTCACAGAATTAGAACTTAGTCTTCACGAAGCAGTTTGCTGACAGTGTTTTCATGGAATCTCCCAAGTAATATTTGGGAGCGCAATGAGGCCCACGGTGAAGAAGGAAATATCCTCAGATAATAGCTAGAAAGAAGCTTTCTCAGAAACTGCTTTCTGATGTGTTAATTCATCATACAGAGTTTCACCTTTCCCTTCTTCCAACAGTTTGCTAACACTCTCTTCGTGGATTCTGGAAATTGATATTTAGGAGCTCATTGTGGGCTATGGTGAAAAAGGAAATCTCCTCAGATGAAAACTGGAAAGAAGCGTTTTGAGAAACTGCATTGCGATGGATGAATGCAACTCACAGAGTTACACTTTTCTCTTCACTCAGCAGTTTGCTAACACAGTTTCCTTGAAATCTGCCATGGGATACTTCTTAGCTCTATGCAGCTTTCGGTGAGAAAGGAAATATCCTCAGATAAACACTTGAAAGAAGCTTTCTGAGAGATTGCTTTCTGATATGCGACTTCATCTCAAAGAGTTACACTACTCGATTCTGCAGCGTTTTGCTAGCACTGTCTTTGTGAATTCTGAGAACTGATATTTGAAATGGGTTTGAAGAGTCTAAGGACAAAGGAAATATCCTCCGAGAAAAACTGGAATGAAGCCTTCTGAGAAACTGCTTTGTGATGTGTGAATTCATTTCACAGTGTAACACCACTCTTTCATGGAGGAGTTTGCTACCACTGATTTTGTGGAATCTCAGAATTGACATCTTGGATATCGTTAAATCCCATGCTGAGGAATGAAATATTCTCAAACAAATCTGCAGAGAAGCCTTCTCAGAAACTTCTTGTTGGTGGGAGAATTCAGCTCGCAGTGTTTCCTCATTGTTTTCATTGAGAAGCATGCTAAGAGTGTTTTCGCAGAATCTGCAATAAGACACACGGTGGCGCTCCGAGACCACAAAAATCCTCAGCACAGTCAAGCTAGAAGCTTTCTGAGAAACTGTTTTGTGATGTGTGACTTCAACTCACTGAGTTACAGCTGTATTTCGTGGAGCCGTTGGCTAGCCCCGTTTTTGTGGAATCTGAGAACTAATATTTCGGATCCCTTTGAAGAATCTAGGGCCAAAGGAAATGTCCGCGGAGAAAAATGAGGGGGAAGCTTTCTGAGAAACTTCTTTGTGATCTGTGAATTCGACTCACAAAGTTACACCTTTCTCCTCATGAAGCCCTTCACTAAGACTGTTCTCGTGGAATTGGCAAAGTGATATTTGGGAGCCCAGTGAGGGCTACGGCGAAAAAGGAAATATCCTCAGATAAACAATGGAAAGAAGGGTTCTTAGAACCTGCATTGTGACACGTGAATGCAACTCACAGAGTTACCCTTTCCTTTTCATGGATCCGTTCGCTAAAACTGTTTTCTTGAAATCTGCATTAGGATATTTCTTAGCGCAATGAAGGTTATGGTGCCAAAGGAAATATCTTCAGATAAAAACTAGAAAGGGGTTTTCTTAGAAACTTCTTTGTGATGTGTGAATTCTTCTCACGGAATTACACTTACTTTTCATGAAGCAGTCGATTAACACTGTCTTTGAGGAACCTGACACGGGCTACTTTGGTTCGCATTGAGGCCTACGCTGATAAAGGAAATATCCTCAATTGAAAACTGAAAAAAGCCTCGGGAGAAACTTCCTTGTGAGATATGAATTCATCTCAAAGAGCTACAAGTCATTCTTCACGAAGCAGTTTGCTGAGAGTGTTTTCATGGAATCTGTGAAGTGATATTTGGGAGCGTATTGAGAACCAAGGTGAAAAAGGAAATATCCTCATAATAGATAGAAAGAAGCTTTCTCAGAAACTGCTTTCTGATGTGGGAATTCATCATACAGAGTTTCACCTTTCCCTTCTTCCAACAGTTTGCTAACACTCTTTTCGTGGATTCTGGAAATTGATATTTAGGAGCTCATTGTGGGCTATGGTGAAAAAGGAAATCTCCTCAGATGAAAACTGGAAAGAAGCGTTTTGAGAAACTGCATTGCGATGGATGAATGCAACTCACAGAGTTACACTTTTCTCTTCACTCAGCAGTTTGCTAACACAGTATCCTTGAAATCTGCCATAGGATACTTCTTAGCTCTATGCAGCTTGCGGTGAGAAAGGAAATATCCTCAGATAAACACTTGAAAGAAGCTTTCTGAGAGATTGCTTTCTGATATGTCACTTCATCTCACAGAGTTACACTACTCTATCGTGCAGCCGTTTGCTAGCACTGTCTTTGTGAATTCTGAGAACTGATATTTGGGCTGGGTTTGAAGAGTCTAAAGACAAAGGAAATATCCTCCGAGAAAAACCGGAATGAAGCTTTCTGAGAAACTGCTTTGTGAAGCGTGAATTCATTTCACAGTGTTACACCACTCTTTCATGGAGGAGTTTGCTAGCACTGATTTTCTGGAATCTCTGACGTGACATCCTGGCTATCGTGGAATCCCATGCTGAATAATGAGATATCCTCAGACAAATCTGCAGAGAAGCCTTCTCAGAAACTTCTTGGGGGTGGGTGAATTCAGCTCACAGAGTTTCCTCATTGTTTTCATTGAGAAGCATGCTAAGAGTGTTTTCGCAGAATCTGCAATAAGACACACGGTGGCGATCCGAGACCACAAATAACCTCAGCTCCAAAAGCAAGCAGCTTTCTGAGAAACTGCTTGGTGGTGTGTGAATTCAACTCACTGAGTTACAGCTGTATTTCGTGGAGCCGTTGGCTAGCCCCGTTTTTGTGGAATCTGAGATCTGATATTTCGGATCCCTTTGAAGACTACAGGGCCAAAGGAAATATCTGCCGAGAAAAATGAGAAGGAAGCTTTCTGAGAAACTTCTTTGTGATCTGTGAATTGGTCTCACAGAGATACACCATTGTCCTCATGAAGCCGTTCGCTAAGACTGTTCTCGTGGAATTGGCAAAGTGATATTTGGGAACCCAGTGAGGGTTATGGTGAAAA
>NW_022323708.1:0-2352 GCF_002776525.5 Piliocolobus tephrosceles
ATAGCTGTCTACATTTTTTGTGTGGTGGAGGGAGATAGGTGTGGTATCTCCTAATTTGCCATTTTGGTGACATCTGATGGGGAAGATTATTAGGTACAGAGAAACTGATGAAGGAACAGAGATAATGGAGGTAACATAGAAACAAAATTGTCCAAAAGATAAAAGAGAATGGTACTCAGAGCACAAGTGTATAGGCTGGTCTTTGAAAGAGACAGGGAAATCTACTCACAAACAGAAACAAATAAGGGCTAAAGATACAAATGGTTCTGGGTTGACTGGTTTGGTGGCCAAAAGATAAGAGAATTCAAAATTTTCAGATGAGTGTTGAGGGAGACAGAGAATGTGAAGGAGTTGAGAATTTTAAAAATGAAGTATGAAATAAGCAAAAGAGAAAAACAAGTTTCTTACTTATGAACCTTAAGTATTTATGGCTAGAAAATTTACTTTAACTAAAGGTCCCAGTTAAATACAATCTGAGAGAAACAACCAAAAATGCAGCTGGAACTAACGAAAGCATTTGAAATTCCCTGCTTTCAGAGATCTTTTCCACAAATCACCAAGAATTATATGCCACCATTCTAACTTTATTTTAATCACAGTTATATAGTTGAATACAGTTAATTCTAAGAAAATTTTGCCCATGGAAATATTTATAATTTCCCTGTATGAACTGTAATTTCCCTTTGTCATTTTAAAATGAAGTCATTATATATTTTTCAGTGATAAAAGAAAATAAAAATGTTAATAATTACTATATTTTAGAACTTCAGTTCTTGAATTAAGTTCCAAAAGGAAATTAAAATCTCAAAAAGTATTACTTGCCAAGTTTTCCTTTGGAGTTACTATTACCTAGAAGGAGCCAAATAGATGACAATTACAGTAGTAACTAGAGAGGAAAAGAACTTTCACTGAATGGATGAGATATTTTACAATTTCTGCATTAGAATAAATATTCTTCCTCAAAGTTACCAAGGAGTGATAAATACTTGTGTCAAGATATTTCTACAGGATGCAAAAGCACACAAATATGGTTTTTGTTTTGAATTGGCTTTGATGCTAGATTTTCAAGTGATAAAAAAATCAATGTCTTTATAGATTTTAGACTTTATGAAGCATCTAATACATGTTAAAAGCCAAAATGTATGTTCTCCAGTGCAACTTCTAGCTCCTAGAATGTATATTATATAAGACTCTTTCCCATATTAAAAAACACTAAGTCCTGGGCTGGGCGAGGTGGCTCACGCCTGTAATCTCAGCACTTTGGGAGGGTGAGGCAAGCGGATCACCTGAGGTCAGGAGTTCAAGATCAGCCTGATCAACATGGTGAAATGCCCGTCTCTACTAAAAATACAAAAATTTGCTAGGAGTGGTGGTGAGCGCCTGTAATCCCAACTACTAGGGAAGCTGAGGAAGGAGAATCACTTGCACCCCGGAGGTAGATGTTGCAGTAAGCTGAAATCACACCTTTGCACTCCAGACTCCTAGGCGACAGAGCGAGACCCTGTCCCCAAAACAAACAAACAAACAAAAACTAAGTCCTACCCAAATTTCTTTAGCCCAGCAAATACATTATGTATCTTTAAACGTACTGCCTTGTGATTACACCTTACTCCAACTTTGCCTTACAAACAGATGCATCCCAGGGCATTATATTATCTTGCTGGATTACCCTGCCTCCAATTTCTATGTCCCTCAATGCTCTGAGTCATCACACAGGCCTCCTAGCACATGTGCAAGCCTGGTGCAGCCAACCACAATGTAGTCACAGCTTGATATCAAATAAATGTGGTTTTACTCAACTATATTAATTACTTATTCACTAGATTATATTCAGTGTTAGTTCAAAACTTATGGTCTACCTTCTGAATACATTTGACATTATTGAGACTAGCAGGATTTCAAAGAGCTTCAGCTTCTATAAATAGGTCAAAAGTGACATAATATTTTGATACTTCTCAAAAAAAACTGCTTTATAGAGTTCAATGCTAATATTCATATTTGGGTTTATATATTAATCTCATTACATAACAGTCAAAACCTATCAGTGTGCCATTATCTATATTAAAATACAGATGAATTCTATACTAAAGTGATAATGACATTTTCCCACTATGTTCTAATTTTGGAATTTTTGATTACTTCTTTGCTCTGGAAGTATATCCTATAATTCTCTCTCCTCTCGTTGCTGAACTATGCCCCATAGTATATAACATACTGCTAGTAACAATGTAAGCATTGTTTAAGGTAGCTATTTGATTTTAATATTAATATTTAAATTATTAAAACCAGTACATTGCATAGCATATAATAAGTGCCTGATAAATGTTATTTTGAAAAATAATCAAATGAATA
>NW_022323709.1:0-1241 GCF_002776525.5 Piliocolobus tephrosceles
AAACAGAGAACAAGGATAATAATAAGTTATGGGTTGCAGTTGTTTCTCAGAGCCTTGATTTCTCTTTTTGAAAGAACTAATTGTTGAGGTGAAATTTGCATAACACAAGATTAACTAAGGGAGTGGGAACCACCCAGCACAGCATTGAGTGTAATGAAAATGGTGCGCCATCACCACCCGACTTACCCTTAGTCAGAATCACCTCCTGACTGACCGCGGCTTCTCATCCTTTCACTCAATCAATGTTGCCTTCTGGAACCTGTCATTGTTTTCTTCTTTTTCAATTGGCCCCATCTGCACCTGGCCTCATTTCTGTCCATGGCTTTGTATCTAGTGACTGCGAGACGCACTATGTGTATTTTCACATGGAAATGTCCATGTCCAGAGTGAGGAACTGAAAGGATGAATGTCTTTTTGAAAGCGAATAAGGAAGACACCTACTTTTGTTTATAGAAGGGAAAGATGAATGGAACATCGTGGAGGATCTTACAGGAGTCCTCTCTGATATAGCGGAAGCCTGCAAACTATATGTTCTTCTTTCTCTGGACCACAGACATTTCTTTAAACATGTGCTGACCTTCTCCTTGGAGGTCTCCTTGAGGACATTGTCTCAGAAATCTCTGTAGCAATATTCAAACTGATCACTCACCCTTTTCCACTGTTAAATTTTCTCTACTATCTCACCGTAGGCAATATAAAGTCCTGGTTCACTCTAAGGAACGAGAGCTGAGCCTGTTAAGGGAGAAGTTGCGGGAAGGGAGAGGTGCCTCCCGAGCACTGAATCAGCATCTCCAGGCCCTCGTCACTCCGGATGAGCCGCTCAACTCTCAGGGGCGGGACCTCCGAGAACAGCTGGCCGAGGGCTGTAGGCTGGCACAGCACCTCGTCCAAAAGCTCACGGCAGGTAAAGTCTCCATAGGACCTGATGACCCAAAACCCCCGACTTATGAGAGATTCCAGACCGCCGTACTTTCACAATGACAGTTGTATCGGTGGTGTTTTTTTCCACTAAATATATGTGGCCATGACATGACCAGGACTTCCTGGGTGAGTTCAGAGATGGGAAACCCTGCAACCCATGGGGTTGGAGGTCAGAGTATTGCAAATGTCCCTCTTTCCTTGATGGAAGATGGTATTTGGAGCCAGAGGCAACATCTCTATAGTTTAAAGGAGAGGAAGGAGGCTGTGACAGGGGGGTGCCTGTTAGAGTGAAAAGAGTTCTGGACTAAGAATGAAGGTTC
>NW_022323710.1:0-2352 GCF_002776525.5 Piliocolobus tephrosceles
TATTCATTTGATTATTTTTCAAAATAACATTTATCAGGCACTTATTATATGCTATGCAATGTACTGGTTTTAATAATTTAAATATTAATATTAAAATCAAATAGCTACCTTAAACAATGCTTACATTGTTACTAGCAGTATGTTATATACTATGGGGCATAGTTCAGCAACGAGAGGAGAGAGAATTATAGGATATACTTCCAGAGCAAAGAAGTAATCAAAAATTCCAAAATTAGAACATAGTGGGAAAATGTCATTATCACTTTAGTATAGAATTCATCTGTATTTTAATATAGATAATGGCACACTGATAGGTTTTGACTGTTATGTAATGAGATTAATATATAAACCCAAATATGAATATTAGCATTGAACTCTATAAAGCAGTTTTTTTTGAGAAGTATCAAAATATTATGTCACTTTTGACCTATTTATAGAAGCTGAAGCTCTTTGAAATCCTGCTAGTCTCAATAATGTCAAATGTATTCAGAAGGTAGACCATAAGTTTTGAACTAACACTGAATATAATCTAGTGAATAAGTAATTAATATAGTTGAGTAAAACCACATTTATTTGATATCAAGCTGTGACTACATTGTGGTTGGCTGCACCAGGCTTGCACATGTGCTAGGAGGCCTGTGTGATGACTCAGAGCATTGAGGGACATAGAAATTGGAGGCAGGGTAATCCAGCAAGATAATATAATGCCCTGGGATGCATCTGTTTGTAAGGCAAAGTTGGAGTAAGGTGTAATCACAAGGCAGTACGTTTAAAGATACATAATGTATTTGCTGGGCTAAAGAAATTTGGGTAGGACTTAGTTTTTGTTTGTTTGTTTGTTTTGGGGACAGGGTCTCGCTCTGTCGCCTAGGAGTCTGGAGTGCAAAGGTGTGATTTCAGCTTACTGCAACATCTACCTCCGGGGTGCAAGTGATTCTCCTTCCTCAGCTTCCCTAGTAGTTGGGATTACAGGCGCTCACCACCACTCCTAGCAAATTTTTGTATTTTTAGTAGAGACGGGCATTTCACCATGTTGATCAGGCTGATCTTGAACTCCTGACCTCAGGTGATCCGCTTGCCTCACCCTCCCAAAGTGCTGAGATTACAGGCGTGAGCCACCTCGCCCAGCCCAGGACTTAGTGTTTTTTAATATGGGAAAGAGTCTTATATAATATACATTCTAGGAGCTAGAAGTTGCACTGGAGAACATACATTTTGGCTTTTAACATGTATTAGATGCTTCATAAAGTCTAAAATCTATAAAGACATTGATTTTTTTATCACTTGAAAATCTAGCATCAAAGCCAATTCAAAACAAAAACCATATTTGTGTGCTTTTGCATCCTGTAGAAATATCTTGACACAAGTATTTATCACTCCTTGGTAACTTTGAGGAAGAATATTTATTCTAATGCAGAAATTGTAAAATATCTCATCCATTCAGTGAAAGTTCTTTTCCTCTCTAGTTACTACTGTAATTGTCATCTATTTGGCTCCTTCTAGGTAATAGTAACTCCAAAGGAAAACTTGGCAAGTAATACTTTTTGAGATTTTAATTTCCTTTTGGAACTTAATTCAAGAACTGAAGTTCTAAAATATAGTAATTATTAACATTTTTATTTTCTTTTATCACTGAAAAATATATAATGACTTCATTTTAAAATGACAAAGGGAAATTACAGTTCATACAGGGAAATTATAAATATTTCCATGGGCAAAATTTTCTTAGAATTAACTGTATTCAACTATATAACTGTGATTAAAATAAAGTTAGAATGGTGGCATATAATTCTTGGTGATTTGTGGAAAAGATCTCTGAAAGCAGGGAATTTCAAATGCTTTCGTTAGTTCCAGCTGCATTTTTGGTTGTTTCTCTCAGATTGTATTTAACTGGGACCTTTAGTTAAAGTAAATTTTCTAGCCATAAATACTTAAGGTTCATAAGTAAGAAACTTGTTTTTCTCTTTTGCTTATTTCATACTTCATTTTTAAAATTCTCAACTCCTTCACATTCTCTGTCTCCCTCAACACTCATCTGAAAATTTTGAATTCTCTTATCTTTTGGCCACCAAACCAGTCAACCCAGAACCATTTGTATCTTTAGCCCTTATTTGTTTCTGTTTGTGAGTAGATTTCCCTGTCTCTTTCAAAGACCAGCCTATACACTTGTGCTCTGAGTACCATTCTCTTTTATCTTTTGGACAATTTTGTTTCTATGTTACCTCCATTATCTCTGTTCCTTCATCAGTTTCTCTGTACCTAATAATCTTCCCCATCAGATGTCACCAAAATGGCAAATTAGGAGATACCACACCTATCTCCCTCCACCACACAAAAAATGTAGACAGCTAT
>NW_022323711.1:0-8708 GCF_002776525.5 Piliocolobus tephrosceles
ACATAACAATATTAACTTTAAATGTAAATGGGCTAAATGCTCCAATTAAAAGACACAGACTTGGATAAATTCCTGGAACACATACCCCTTCCCAAGACTAAACCAGGAGGAAGTTGAATCCCTGAAGAGACCAATAACAGGCTCTGAAATTGAGGCAATAATTAATAGCCTACCAACCAAAAAAAGTCCAGGACTAGATGGATTCACAGCCAAATTCTACCAGAGGTACAAAGAGGAGCTGATACCATTCCTTCTGAAACTATTCCAATCTATAGAAAACGTGGGAATCCTCCCTAACTCATTTTATGAAGCCAGCATCATCCTGATACCAAAGCCTGGCAGAGACACAACAAAAAAAGAGATTTTAGACCAATATCCCTGATGAACATTGATGCAAAAATCCTCAGTAAAATAGTGGCAAACCAACTCCATCAGAACATCAAAAAGCTTATCCACCATGATCAAGTGGGCTTCATCCCTGGGATGCAAAGCTACTTCAACATATGCAAATCAATAAATGTAATCCATCATATAAACAGAACCAACAACAAAAACCACATGATTATCTCAATAGATGTAGAAAAGGCCTTCGACAAAATTCAACAGTCTTTCATGCTAAAAACTCTCAATAAACTAGGCACTGATGGGACGTATCTCAAAATAATAAGAGCTGTCTATGACAAACCCACAGCCATTATCATACAGAATGGGCAAAAACTGGAAACATTCCCTTTGAAAACTGGCACAAGACAGGGACGCCCTCTCTCATCACTCCTATTCAACATAGTGTTGGAAGTTCTGGCCAGGGCAATCAGGCAGGAGAAAGAAATAAAGGGTATTCAATTAGGAAAAGAGGAAGTCAAATTGTCCCTGGTGGTAGATGACATGATTGTATATTTAGAAAACCCCATTGTCTCGCCCAAAACATCCTTAAGCTTGTAACCAACTTCAGCAAAGTCTCAGAATAAAAACATCAATGTGCAAAAATCACAAGCATTCTTATACACCAGTAACAGACAGAGAGCCAAATCATGAGTGAACTCCCATTCACAATTGCTTCAAAGAGAATAAAATACCTAGGAATCCAACTTACAAGGGATGTGAAGGACCTCTTCAAGGAGAACTACAAACCACTGCTCAATGAAATACAAGAGGACACAAACAAATAGAAGAACATTCACTGTTCATGGATAGGAAGAATCAATATCGTGAAAATGGTCATATTACCCAAGGTAATTTATACATTCAATGCCATCCCCATCAAGTTACCAATGACGTTCTTCACAGAATTGGAAAAAAACTACTTTAAAGTTCATATGGAACCAAAAAAGAGCTCGTATTGCCAAGACAATCCTAAGTCAAAAGAACAAAGCTGGAGGCATCATGTGACCTGACTTCAAACTATACTACAAGGCTACAGTAACCAAAATAGCATGGTACTGGTACCAAAACAGATATATAGATGAATGGAACAGAATAGAGCCCTCAGAAATAATACCACACATCTACAACCATTTGATCTTTGACACATCTGACAAAAACAAGAAATGGGGAAAAGATTCCCTATATAATAAATGGTGCTGGGAAAACTAGCTAGCCAAATGTAGAAAGCTGAAACTGGATCCCTTCCTTACACCTTATACAAAAATTAATTCAACATGGATTAAAGCCTTAAATGTTAGACCTAAAACCATAAAAATCCTAGAAGAAAACCTCGGGAATACCATTCAGGACATAGGCATGGGCAAGGACTTCTTGACTAAAACACCAAAAGCAATGGCAACAAAAGCCAAAATTGACAAATGGGATCTAATTAAACTAAAGAGCTTCTGCACAGCAAAAGAAACTACCATCAGAGTGAACAGGCAACCTACAGAAAGGGAGAACATTTTTACAATCTACCCATCTGACAAACAGCTAATATCCAGAATCTACAAAGAACTTAAACAAATTTACAAGAAAAAATAAAACAACCCCATCAAAAAGTGGGCAAAGGATATGAACAGATGCTTCTCAAAAGAAGACATTTATGCAGCCAATAAACACATGAAAAAATGCTCATCATCACTGGCCATCAGAGAAATGCAAATTAAAACCACAATGAGATACCATCTCACACCAGTTAGAATGGCGATCATTAAAATGTCAAGAAACAACAGGTGCCGGAGAGGATGTGGAGAAATAGGAACACTTTTACACTGTTGGTGGGACTGTAAACTAGTTCAACTGTTGTGGAAGACAGTGTGGCAATTCCTCAAGGATCTAGAACTAGAAATACCATTTGATCCAGTCATCCCATTACTGGGTATATACCCAAAGGATTATAAATCATGCTGCTATAAAGACAGATGCACACGTATGTTTATTGCAGCACTAATCACAATAGCAAAGACTTGGAACCAACCCAAATGTCCATTAATGCTAGACTCGATTAAGAAAATGTGGCACATATACACCATGGAATACTATGCAGCCATAAAAAAGGATGAGTTCATGTCCTTTGTAGGGACATGGATGAAACTGGAAACCATCATTCTGAGCAAACTATCGCAAGGACAGAAAACCAAACACCAGATTGTTCTCACGTTGAACAATGAGAACACTTGGACACAATGAGAGCAATGAGAACAATGAGATCACTTGGCAAACATCACACACTGGGGCCTGTCATGGGATGGGTAGAATGGGGAGGGACAGCATTAGCAGATATACCTAATGTATGTATGTAATTAGCAGATATACCTAATGTATGTATGTAATTAGCAGATATACCTAATGTATGTATGTAAATGACGAGTTAATGGGTGCAGCATACCAACATGGCACATGTATACATATGTAACAAACCTGCACATTGTGCACATGTACCTTAGAACTTCAAGTATAATAAAAAATAATAATAATAAAATAACAATAATTTCCTTAATTCAAATAATAGCAGTTGACTTTCCATAAAGCTAATATTTTGTATAACATACTTCGGGAAACACTGGATCAGAGTCTCTATTTTAAAAAATACAGGTTGAAATAGCTCTGTATAGGAAACTAAGTAAACCTTTTCCTCTTCATTTCTCATTCCTATCATTTCATGTCATCCATAAAAGACATAATAATCACACCTCCCTTTGACTTCAACAAGTCCTTGGTACTCTTGGTGGATATTTGAAATTATTTTGAGGAAAAAAGCTCATGATCTAAAAATTGTAAATGAAAAATAATTTCATTACTACCCTCTGGAGCATAGATTAGGCTTAGTGACTTGCTTCCGAGGAACAGAATATGGAAAGTGGGAGGAAAGTACCTTTATAGTAGAGAAACCTCGGCCAAGTGATCCAGGTTAATAACGTCAGTAATAAGTCAGTTTGCTATCATGGACCCCTGGTATGAGGTGACGAGAGCACTTCACCTCTGTAGTAGTCTTCTCCAAAATTCATAACCCCAGTTTAACCATGAGAAACAAAACTAGAAAAATCCAAATTGAGAGACATTCCACAAAATACCTGACAAGTATGCCTCAAACCATCATCACGAAAAATAAGGAAAGACTGAGAAACTGTCACAGACAGAAGGAGACTAAGGAGATAGGCCGACTAAATGTAAGGGGGCATCCTGGATGGTATCCTGGCACAGAAAAAAACACTGGAGAAAAACTAGTAAAATCCAAATAAAACCTGGAATTTAGTTAACAGCAATGCACCAATGTTGGTTTCTAGTTTCTGCAAATGGTTTTGTAGGATGATAAAACAGGGGAAACGGGGTGTGGAGCATATGAGAACTCTCTGTACTTCTTATAAATTTCCAGCAAATCTAAAACCGTTCTTAAATGTTTAATTAAATATATCAATAAATGCATCTACAATTTCTGAGTATATAAATCAGGTCACATTAAAAGGGTAACTACAAGGTAAGAGCATGAATGTGAATCCAAATTTCCAACTTTGAATCCCCGTTCTGCCATCTGCTGACTTCACTATCTTAAGCCATGTCTAAATGTACTCATCTTTAAGAACGAATAACATTCTTAATTCATAAAGACTAAAAGTTAATGATGCAAAGCATGTGAAGCAGAGTATGGCAGCTGTTAAGCATTCCATTAGCTATAAATGTTATGATTATTTCTTATCATAAGTTTAGAAAACCATAAGAGTACTAGTTGACAGTAAACAACATATAAATAAGTGATAACATATTGACAAAATAAACCAACTAATATAAATTAAACTACCATAGTAGAGTGTAATAGCAGTAGGGCAAAACAAAGGTAGAAAGTAAAATCTCTCTGCTTCATTAATAAGGTCCCATTAAGAGAATTATACATGAGTCTGGGTGTTAACAAGAAAGTTTCTTCAAAGATAATCAGGATGCTCAAAACTGTGCCACATAAAGAGACAGTTGGAAGACCTGGCAAAGTTTAGGCTGGAAAAATAGAAAGCTAAGAGAGAATGGGATACAACTTTAAAACATGAAATATGGGCCCGGCATAGTGGCTCATGCCTGTAATCCCAGCACTTTGGGAGGCCAAGGCGGGTGGATCCCTTGGGCCCAGGAGTTTGAGAACAGACTGGGCAACATGAAGAGACATTGTCTCTACAAAAAAAATATATAAATTTAGGTACCTGGGTCTGGTGGCACATACCTGCTGTCCCAGCTATTTGGGATGTTGAGGTAGGAGGATCACCTGAGTCTACAAGGTTGAGGCTGCAGTGAGCCTCGATTGTGCCACTGCAGTCCTGCCTAGGCTACAGAGTGAGATTCTGTCTCAAAGTAAATAAATTAATAAAATAAAACATGAAATATTTTCACATTAACATTATTCAATATTTATGTAACAACTTTAAAGCCAAACTTGAAAGAAAATTAAATAACTTATTTGCACAAAGCAACTACTAATACTTAATAGTAAGAAATATTGCCACTCAGATAATGCACATAAAGAACATAAAAAATATTAACAGAACTTCTTTCTCCAGAATATTATATTCTTTTATAATAAATAAACTCACACTTCTGTGAATATAATATGCATCTTTTACATTTTTTATTTATGTTACTCATTAACATACTAAGATGTCTTCAAGAGGATGGTACACAAGATGTATTAAAGTGACGACTTTTTAAAAACTGAATTTCTTAAGCTCTGCCTTTATTAAAAACAGATCAACAAATGGTCCATATTTTAAAACCCTAAAGCATATTTAAAAACTGGGGTAAGATTACATTGTAAAAATAGCTGCAAAATTGTTCCCACAATTCTTCTCCTATGCTATACCCTTTTTCTTTTCTTGACATTACACCCAGCATGATATTTCACTCAATTAGATGTTAAATAAATATTTTCCATGAAGATTTGAAACATTAGGATTTATCTGTAGTACATGGATGCAAGTATCTTAAATTCTCCTCTAGAAATGGGAATTGATCAAATAATGATGATAAATACAGAAAAAAGTAAACCCAGGGTTCATCTCTATTTATTGTGCTTTATTAAAGCAGAGAGTATTATTGAAAATTGTCATCCTGCCAAACTAAGCATCATATGTGAAGGAGAAATAAAATCCTTTTCACACAAGCAAAGGCTGAGTGATTTTGTCACCACCAGGCATGCCTTACAGAACTCCTGAAGGAAGCATTAAATATGGAAAGGAAAAACTGGTACCAGTCACTGCTAAAATAAACCAAAATATAAAGACCATTGACACTATAAAGAACTACATCAACTAGTGGGCAAAATAACCAGTTAGCATCATAATGATCTGATCAAATTCACACATAACAGTATTAATGTTAAATGTAAATAGGCTAAATGCTCCAATTAAAAGTCACATACTGGCAAATTGGATCAACAGTCAAGACCCACCAATGTGCTGTATTCAGGAGACCCATCTCATGAGGAAAGACACACGTAGGCTCAAAATAAAGGGATGGAGGAAGATTTGCTGAGCAAATGGAGAACAACAACAACAAAAAAAGCAGGGGTTGCAATCCTCGTCTCTGATAAAACAGACACTTTAAACCAACAAAGATCAAAAAAAGACAAAGAAGGGCATTACATAATGGTAAAGAGATCAATGCAACAAGAAGAGCTAACGATCCTAAATATATATGCACCCAATACAGGAGCACCTAGATTCAAAAAGCAAGTTCTTAGAGACCTACAAAGAGACTTAGACTCCCACACAATAATAGTGGGAGACTTTAACACCCAACTGTCAATATTATACAGATCAACGAGACAGAAAATTAACAAAGATAGACAGGACTTGAACTCAGCTGTGGAACAAGTGGACCTAATAGACATCTACAGAACTCTCCCTAAATCAACAGAATATACATTCTGCTCAGCACCACATTGCACTTATTCTAAAATTGACCACATAATTGGAAGTAAAACACTGCTCAGCAAATGCAAAAGAATGGAAATCATAACAAACAGTCTCTCAGATCACAGTGCAATCAAATTAGAACTCAGGATTAAGAAACTCACTCAAGGAAGAATGCTAGTGCTGACAGAAATTTCATGAGGTTGGGTGTGGTGGCTCATGCCTGTAATCACAGCACTTTGAGAGACCAAGGTAGGTAGATCACTTGAGGTCAGGAGTTAGAGACAGGCCTGACCAACATAGTCAAAGCCTGTCTTTACAAAAAATACAAAAATTAAAGGGGGAGGTTCCAAGATGGCCGAATAGGAACAGCTCCAGTCTGCAGCTCCCAGAGTGAGTGACACAGAAGATGGGTGATTTCTGCATTTCCAACTGAGGTACCGGGTTCATCTCACTGGGGCTTGTCAGACAGTGGGTGGAGCCCACGGAGCAGGGCAGGGCATCACCTCACCTGGGAATTGCAAGGGGTCAGGGAATTCCCTTTCCTAGCAAAGGGAAACCATGACATATGGCACCTGGAAAATCGGGACATTCCCACCCTAATACTGTGCTTTTCCAATGGCCTTACCAAATGACACACCAGGAGATTATATCCCACGCCTGGCTCACAGGGTCCTACACCCACAGAACCTCACTCACTGCTAGCACAGAAGTCTGAGATAGAACTGCAAGGTGGCAACAAGGCTGGGGAAGGGCCATCCACCATTGCTGAGGCTTGAGTAGGTAAACAAAGCAGCCAGGAAGCTTGATCTGGCTGGAGCTCACCACAACTCAAGGAGGCCTGCCTGCCTCTGTAGACTCCACCTCTGAGGGCAGGGCGTAGCTGAACAAAAGGCAGCAGAAACTTCTACAGACTTAAATTTCCCTGTCTGAAAGCTTTGAAGAGAGTAGTGGTTCTACCAGCATGTAGTTTGAGATCTGAGAACAGACAGACGGACTCCTCAAATGGGTCCCTGACCCCCAAGTAGCCTAACTGGGAGAAACCTCCCAGTAGGGGCTGACTGACACCTCATACAGCTGGGTGACCCTCTGAGACAAAGCTTCCAGAGAAAGGGTCAGATAGCAACATCTGCCGTTCTGCAATATTTGCTGTTCTGCAGCCTCTGCTGGTGATACCCAGGCAAACAGGGTCTGGAGTGGACCACCAGCAAACTCCAACAGACCTACAGCTGAGGGTCCTGACTGCCAAAAGGAAAAAACTAACAAATAGAAAGGACATCCACACCACAACCCTATCCGTACATCACCATCATCAAACACCAAAGGTAGATAAAACCACAAAGATGGGGACAAATCAGAGCAGAAAAGCTGAAAATTCTAAAAATAAGAGCACCTCTTCCTCTCCAAAGGAATGCAGCTCCTAGCCAGCAATGGAACAAAGCTGGACGAGAATGACTTTGATAAGTTGAGTGAAGAAGGCTTCAGATGATCGGTAATAACAAACTTCTCCGAGCTAAAGGAGTATGTTCAAACCCATCACAAAGAAGCTGAAAACCTTGAAAAAAGATTAGACAAATGGCTAACTAGAAAAAAACAGTTTAGAGAAGTCCTTAAATGACCTGATGGAGCTGAAAACCATGGCACAAGAACTACGTGACACATGCACAAGCTTCGGTAGCTGATTTGATCAAGTGGAAGAAAGCATATCGGTGATTGAAGATCAACTGAATGAAATGAAGTGAGAAGTTTAGACAAAAAAGAGTAAAAAGAAATGAACAGACTCCAAGAAATATGGGACTATCTGAAAAGACCAAATCTACGTCTGACTGGTGTACCTGAAAATGATAGGGAGAATGGAACCAAGTTGGAAAACGCTCTGCAGGATATTATACAGGAGAGCTTCCCCAACCTAGCAAGGCAGGCCAACATTCAAATTCAGGAAATACAGAAAACACCATAAAGATACTCCTTGAGAAGAGCAACTCCAAGACACACAATTGTCAGATTCACCAAAGTTGAAATGAAGGAAAAAATGTTAAGGGCAGCCAGAGAGGAAGGTCGGGTTACCCACAAAGGGAAGCCCATCAGACTAACAGCAGATCTCTTGGCAGAAACTCTACAAGCCACAAGAGAGTGGGGGCCAATATTCAACATTCCTAAACAAAAGAATTTTCAACCCAGAATTTCATATCCAGCCAAATGAAGCTTCATAAGTGAAGGAGAAATAAAATCCTTTACAGACAAACAAATGCTGAGAGATTTTGTCACCACCAGGCCTGCCTTACAAGAGCTCCTAAAGGAAGCACTAAACATTGAAATGAACAATTGGTACCAGCCACTGCAAAAACATGCCAAATTGTAAAGACCATCAATGCCAGGAAGAAACTG
>NW_022323712.1:0-8708 GCF_002776525.5 Piliocolobus tephrosceles
CAGTTTCTTCCTGGCATTGATGGTCTTTACAATTTGGCATGTTTTTGCAGTGGCTGGTACCAATTGTTCATTTCAATGTTTAGTGCTTCCTTTAGGAGCTCTTGTAAGGCAGGCCTGGTGGTGACAAAATCTCTCAGCATTTGTTTGTCTGTAAAGGATTTTATTTCTCCTTCACTTATGAAGCTTCATTTGGCTGGATATGAAATTCTGGGTTGAAAATTCTTTTGTTTAGGAATGTTGAATATTGGCCCCCACTCTCTTGTGGCTTGTAGAGTTTCTGCCAAGAGATCTGCTGTTAGTCTGATGGGCTTCCCTTTGTGGGTAACCCGACCTTCCTCTCTGGCTGCCCTTAACATTTTTTCCTTCATTTCAACTTTGGTGAATCTGACAATTGTGTGTCTTGGAGTTGCTCTTCTCAAGGAGTATCTTTATGGTGTTTTCTGTATTTCCTGAATTTGAATGTTGGCCTGCCTTGCTAGGTTGGGGAAGCTCTCCTGTATAATATCCTGCAGAGCGTTTTCCAACTTGGTTCCATTCTCCCTATCATTTTCAGGTACACCAGTCAGACGTAGATTTGGTCTTTTCAGATAGTCCCATATTTCTTGGAGTCTGTTCATTTCTTTTTACTCTTTTTTGTCTAAACTTCTCACTTCATTTCATTCAGTTGATCTTCAATCACCGATATGCTTTCTTCCACTTGATCAAATCAGCTACCGAAGCTTGTGCATGTGTCACGTAGTTCTTGTGCCATGGTTTTCAGCTCCATCAGGTCATTTAAGGACTTCTCTAAACTGTTTTTTTCTAGTTAGCCATTTGTCTAATCTTTTTTCAAGGTTTTCAGCTTCTTTGTGATGGGTTTGAACATACTCCTTTAGCTCGGAGAAGTTTGTTATTACCGATCATCTGAAGCCTTCTTCACTCAACTTATCAAAGTCATTCTCGTCCAGCTTTGTTCCATTGCTGGCTAGGAGCTGCATTCCTTTGGAGAGGAAGAGGTGCTCTTATTTTTAGAATTTTCAGCTTTTCTGCTCTGATTTGTCCCCATCTTTGTGGTTTTATCTACCTTTGGTGTTTGATGATGGTGATGTACGGATAGGGTTGTGGTGTGGATGTCCTTTCTATTTGTTAGTTTTTTCCTTTTGGCAGTCAGGACCCTCAGCTGTAGGTCTGTTGGAGTTTGCTGGTGGTCCACTCCAGACCCTGTTTGCCTGGGTATCACCAGCAGAGGCTGCAGAACAGCAAATATTGCAGAACGGCAGATGTTGCTATCTGACCCTTTCTCTGGAAGCTTTGTCTCAGAGGGTCACCCAGCTGTATGAGGTGTCAGTCAGCCCCTACTGGGAGGTTTCTCCCAGTTAGGCTACTTGGGGGTCAGGGACCCATTTGAGGAGTCCGTCTGTCTGTTCTCAGATCTCAAACTACATGCTGGTAGAACCACTACTCTCTTCAAAGCTTTCAGACAGGGAAATTTAAGTCTGTAGAAGTTTCTGCTGCCTTTTGTTCAGCTACGCCCTGCCCTCAGAGGTGGAGTCTACAGAGGCAGGCAGGCCTCCTTGAGTTGTGGTGAGCTCCAGCCAGATCAAGCTTCCTGGCTGCTTTGTTTACCTACTCAAGCCTCAGCAATGGTGGATGGCCCTTCCCCAGCCTTGTTGCCACCTTGCAGTTCTATCTCAGACTTCTGTGCTAGCAGTGAGTGAGGTTCTGTGGGTGTAGGACCCTGTGAGCCAGGCGTGGGATATAATCTCCTGGTGTGTCATTTGGTAAGGCCATTGGAAAAGCACAGTATTAGGGTGGGAATGTCCCGATTTTCCAGGTGCCATATGTCATGGTTTCCCTTTGCTAGGAAAGGGAATTCCCTGACCCCTTGCAATTCCCAGGTGAGGTGATGCCCTGCCCTGCTCCGTGGGCTCCACCCACTGTCTGACAAGCCCCAGTGAGATGAACCCGGTACCTCAGTTGGAAATGCAGAAATCACCCATCTTCTGTGTCACTCACTCTGGGAGCTGCAGACTGGAGCTGTTCCTATTCGGCCATCTTGGAACCTCCCCCTTTAATTTTTGTATTTTTTGTAAAGACAGGCTTTGACTATGTTGGTCAGGCCTGTCTCTAACTCCTGACCTCAAGTGATCTACCTACCTTGGTCTCTCAAAGTGCTGTGATTACAGGCATGAGCCACCACACCCAACCTCATGAAATTTCTGTCAGCACTAGCATTCTTCCTTGAGTGAGTTTCTTAATCCTGAGTTCTAATTTGATTGCACTGTGATCTGAGAGACTGTTTGTTATGATTTCCATTCTTTTGCATTTGCTGAGCAGTGTTTTACTTCCAATTATGTGGTCAATTTTAGAATAAGTGCAATGTGGTGCTGAGCAGAATGTATATTCTGTTGATTTAGGGAGAGTTCTGTAGATGTCTATTAGGTCCACTTGTTCCACAGCTGAGTTCAAGTCCTGTCTATCTTTGTTAATTTTCTGTCTCGTTGATCTGTATAATATTGACAGTTGGGTGTTAAAGTCTCCCACTATTATTGTGTGGGAGTCTAAGTCTCTTTGTAGGTCTCTAAGAACTTGCTTTTTGAATCTAGGTGCTCCTGTATTGGGTGCATATATATTTAGGATCGTTAGCTCTTCTTGTTGCATTGATCTCTTTACCATTATGTAATGCCCTTCTTTGTCTTTTTTTGATCTTTGTTGGTTTAAAGTGTCTGTTTTATCAGAGACGAGGATTGCAACCCCTGCTTTTTTTGTTGTTGTTGTTCTCCATTTGCTCAGCAAATCTTCCTCCATCCCTTTATTTTGAGCCTACGTGTGTCTTTCCTCATGAGATGGGTCTCCTGAATACAGCACATTGGTGGGTCTTGACTGTTGATCCAATTTGCCAGTATGTGACTTTTAATTGGAGCATTTAGCCTATTTACATTTAACATTAATACTGTTATGTGTGAATTTGATCAGATCATTATGATGCTAACTGGTTATTTTGCCCACTAGTTGATGTAGTTCTTTATAGTGTCAATGGTCTTTATATTTTGGTTTATTTTAGCAGTGACTGGTACCAGTTTTTCCTTTCCATATTTAATGCTTCCTTCAGGAGTTCTGTAAGGCATGCCTGGTGGTGACAAAATCACTCAGCCTTTGCTTGTGTGAAAAGGATTTTATTTCTCCTTCACATATGATGCTTAGTTTGGCAGGATGACAATTTTCAATAATACTCTCTGCTTTAATAAAGCACAATAAATAGAGATGAACCCTGGGTTTACTTTTTTCTGTATTTATCATCATTATTTGATCAATTCCCATTTCTAGAGGAGAATTTAAGATACTTGCATCCATGTACTACAGATAAATCCTAATGTTTCAAATCTTCATGGAAAATATTTATTTAACATCTAATTGAGTGAAATATCATGCTGGGTGTAATGTCAAGAAAAGAAAAAGGGTATAGCATAGGAGAAGAATTGTGGGAACAATTTTGCAGCTATTTTTACAATGTAATCTTACCCCAGTTTTTAAATATGCTTTAGGGTTTTAAAATATGGACCATTTGTTGATCTGTTTTTAATAAAGGCAGAGCTTAAGAAATTCAGTTTTTAAAAAGTCGTCACTTTAATACATCTTGTGTACCATCCTCTTGAAGACATCTTAGTATGTTAATGAGTAACATAAATAAAAAATGTAAAAGATGCATATTATATTCACAGAAGTGTGAGTTTATTTATTATAAAAGAATATAATATTCTGGAGAAAGAAGTTCTGTTAATATTTTTTATGTTCTTTATGTGCATTATCTGAGTGGCAATATTTCTTACTATTAAGTATTAGTAGTTGCTTTGTGCAAATAAGTTATTTAATTTTCTTTCAAGTTTGGCTTTAAAGTTGTTACATAAATATTGAATAATGTTAATGTGAAAATATTTCATGTTTTATTTTATTAATTTATTTACTTTGAGACAGAATCTCACTCTGTA
The DNA here is from genome assembly GCF_002776525.5 of Piliocolobus tephrosceles. Classification (NCBI taxonomy): domain Eukaryota; kingdom Metazoa; phylum Chordata; class Mammalia; order Primates; family Cercopithecidae; genus Piliocolobus; species Piliocolobus tephrosceles. The sequence goes on from NW_022323712.1 coordinate 3,969, forward strand.
GCCTAGGCAGGACTGCAGTGGCACAATCGAGGCTCACTGCAGCCTCAACCTTGTAGACTCAGGTGATCCTCCTACCTCAACATCCCAAATAGCTGGGACAGCAGGTATGTGCCACCAGACCCAGGTACCTAAATTTATATATTTTTTTTGTAGAGACAATGTCTCTTCATGTTGCCCAGTCTGTTCTCAAACTCCTGGGCCCAAGGGATCCACCCGCCTTGGCCTCCCAAAGTGCTGGGATTACAGGCATGAGCCACTATGCCGGGCCCATATTTCATGTTTTAAAGTTGTATCCCATTCTCTCTTAGCTTTCTATTTTTCCAGCCTAAACTTTGCCAGGTCTTCCAACTGTCTCTTTATGTGGCACAGTTTTGAGCATCCTGATTATCTTTGAAGAAACTTTCTTGTTAACACCCAGACTCATGTATAATTCTCTTAATGGGACCTTATTAATGAAGCAGAGAGATTTTACTTTCTACCTTTGTTTTGCCCTACTGCTATTACACTCTACTATGGTAGTTTAATTTATATTAGTTGGTTTATTTTGTCAATATGTTATCACTTATTTATATGTTGTTTACTGTCAACTAGTACTCTTATGGTTTTCTAAACTTATGATAAGAAATAATCATAACATTTATAGCTAATGGAATGCTTAACAGCTGCCATACTCTGCTTCACATGCTTTGCATCATTAACTTTTAGTCTTTATGAATTAAGAATGTTATTCGTTCTTAAAGATGAGTACATTTAGACATGGCTTAAGATAGTGAAGTCAGCAGATGGCAGAACGGGGATTCAAAGTTGGAAATTTGGATTCACATTCATGCTCTTACCTTGTAGTTACCCTTTTAATGTGACCTGATTTATATACTCAGAAATTGTAGATGCATTTATTGATATATTTAATTAAACATTTAAGAACGGTTTTAGATTTGCTGGAAATTTATAAGAAGTACAGAGAGTTCTCATATGCTCCACACCCCGTTTCCCCTGTTTTATCATCCTACAAAACCATTTGCAGAAACTAGAAACCAACATTGGTGCATTGCTGTTAACTAAATTCCAGGTTTTATTTGGATTTTACTAGTTTTTCTCCAGTGTTTTTTTCTGTGCCAGGATACCATCCAGGATGCCCCCTTACATTTAGTCGGCCTATCTCCTTAGTCTCCTTCTGTCTGTGACAGTTTCTCAGTCTTTCCTTATTTTTCGTGATGATGGTTTGAGGCATACTTGTCAGGTATTTTGTGGAATGTCTCTCAATTTGGATTTTTCTAGTTTTGTTTCTCATGGTTAAACTGGGGTTATGAATTTTGGAGAAGACTACTACAGAGGTGAAGTGCTCTCGTCACCTCATACCAGGGGTCCATGATAGCAAACTGACTTATTACTGACGTTATTAACCTGGATCACTTGGCCGAGGTTTCTCTACTATAAAGGTACTTTCCTCCCACTTTCCATATTCTGTTCCTCGGAAGCAAGTCACTAAGCCTAATCTATGCTCCAGAGGGTAGTAATGAAATTATTTTTCATTTACAATTTTTAGATCATGAGCTTTTTTCCTCAAAATAATTTCAAATATCCACCAAGAGTACCAAGGACTTGTTGAAGTCAAAGGGAGGTGTGATTATTATGTCTTTTATGGATGACATGAAATGATAGGAATGAGAAATGAAGAGGAAAAGGTTTACTTAGTTTCCTATACAGAGCTATTTCAACCTGTATTTTTTAAAATAGAGACTCTGATCCAGTGTTTCCCGAAGTATGTTATACAAAATATTAGCTTTATGGAAAGTCAACTGCTATTATTTGAATTAAGGAAATTATTGTTATTTTATTATTATTATTTTTTATTATACTTGAAGTTCTAAGGTACATGTGCACAATGTGCAGGTTTGTTACATATGTATACATGTGCCATGTTGGTATGCTGCACCCATTAACTCGTCATTTACATACATACATTAGGTATATCTGCTAATTACATACATACATTAGGTATATCTGCTAATTACATACATACATTAGGTATATCTGCTAATGCTGTCCCTCCCCATTCTACCCATCCCATGACAGGCCCCAGTGTGTGATGTTTGCCAAGTGATCTCATTGTTCTCATTGCTCTCATTGTGTCCAAGTGTTCTCATTGTTCAACGTGAGAACAATCTGGTGTTTGGTTTTCTGTCCTTGCGATAGTTTGCTCAGAATGATGGTTTCCAGTTTCATCCATGTCCCTACAAAGGACATGAACTCATCCTTTTTTATGGCTGCATAGTATTCCATGGTGTATATGTGCCACATTTTCTTAATCGAGTCTAGCATTAATGGACATTTGGGTTGGTTCCAAGTCTTTGCTATTGTGATTAGTGCTGCAATAAACATACGTGTGCATCTGTCTTTATAGCAGCATGATTTATAATCCTTTGGGTATATACCCAGTAATGGGATGACTGGATCAAATGGTATTTCTAGTTCTAGATCCTTGAGGAATTGCCACACTGTCTTCCACAACAGTTGAACTAGTTTACAGTCCCACCAACAGTGTAAAAGTGTTCCTATTTCTCCACATCCTCTCCGGCACCTGTTGTTTCTTGACATTTTAATGATCGCCATTCTAACTGGTGTGAGATGGTATCTCATTGTGGTTTTAATTTGCATTTCTCTGATGGCCAGTGATGATGAGCATTTTTTCATGTGTTTATTGGCTGCATAAATGTCTTCTTTTGAGAAGCATCTGTTCATATCCTTTGCCCACTTTTTGATGGGGTTGTTTTATTTTTTCTTGTAAATTTGTTTAAGTTCTTTGTAGATTCTGGATATTAGCTGTTTGTCAGATGGGTAGATTGTAAAAATGTTCTCCCTTTCTGTAGGTTGCCTGTTCACTCTGATGGTAGTTTCTTTTGCTGTGCAGAAGCTCTTTAGTTTAATTAGATCCCATTTGTCAATTTTGGCTTTTGTTGCCATTGCTTTTGGTGTTTTAGTCAAGAAGTCCTTGCCCATGCCTATGTCCTGAATGGTATTCCCGAGGTTTTCTTCTAGGATTTTTATGGTTTTAGGTCTAACATTTAAGGCTTTAATCCATGTTGAATTAATTTTTGTATAAGGTGTAAGGAAGGGATCCAGTTTCAGCTTTCTACATTTGGCTAGCTAGTTTTCCCAGCACCATTTATTATATAGGGAATCTTTTCCCCATTTCTTGTTTTTGTCAGATGTGTCAAAGATCAAATGGTTGTAGATGTGTGGTATTATTTCTGAGGGCTCTATTCTGTTCCATTCATCTATATATCTGTTTTGGTACCAGTACCATGCTATTTTGGTTACTGTAGCCTTGTAGTATAGTTTGAAGTCAGGTCACATGATGCCTCCAGCTTTGTTCTTTTGACTTAGGATTGTCTTGGCAATACGAGCTCTTTTTTGGTTCCATATGAACTTTAAAGTAGTTTTTTTCCAATTCTGTGAAGAACGTCATTGGTAACTTGATGGGGATGGCATTGAATGTATAAATTACCTTGGGTAATATGACCATTTTCACGATATTGATTCTTCCTATCCATGAACAGTGAATGTTCTTCTATTTGTTTGTGTCCTCTTGTATTTCATTGAGCAGTGGTTTGTAGTTCTCCTTGAAGAGGTCCTTCACATCCCTTGTAAGTTGGATTCCTAGGTATTTTATTCTCTTTGAAGCAATTGTGAATGGGAGTTCACTCATGATTTGGCTCTCTGTCTGTTACTGGTGTATAAGAATGCTTGTGATTTTTGCACATTGATGTTTTTATTCTGAGACTTTGCTGAAGTTGGTTACAAGCTTAAGGATGTTTTGGGCGAGACAATGGGGTTTTCTAAATATACAATCATGTCATCTACCACCAGGGACAATTTGACTTCCTCTTTTCCTAATTGAATACCCTTTATTTCTTTCTCCTGCCTGATTGCCCTGGCCAGAACTTCCAACACTATGTTGAATAGGAGTGATGAGAGAGGGCGTCCCTGTCTTGTGCCAGTTTTCAAAGGGAATGTTTCCAGTTTTTGCCCATTCTGTATGATAATGGCTGTGGGTTTGTCATAGACAGCTCTTATTATTTTGAGATACGTCCCATCAGTGCCTAGTTTATTGAGAGTTTTTAGCATGAAAGACTGTTGAATTTTGTCGAAGGCCTTTTCTACATCTATTGAGATAATCATGTGGTTTTTGTTGTTGGTTCTGTTTATATGATGGATTACATTTATTGATTTGCATATGTTGAAGTAGCTTTGCATCCCAGGGATGAAGCCCACTTGATCATGGTGGATAAGCTTTTTGATGTTCTGATGGAGTTGGTTTGCCACTATTTTACTGAGGATTTTTGCATCAATGTTCATCAGGGATATTGGTCTAAAATCTCTTTTTTTGTTGTGTCTCTGCCAGGCTTTGGTATCAGGATGATGCTGGCTTCATAAAATGAGTTAGGGAGGATTCCCACGTTTTCTATAGATTGGAATAGTTTCAGAAGGAATGGTATCAGCTCCTCTTTGTACCTCTGGTAGAATTTGGCTGTGAATCCATCTAGTCCTGGACTTTTTTTGGTTGGTAGGCTATTAATTATTGCCTCAATTTCAGAGCCTGTTATTGGTCTCTTCAGGGATTCAACTTCCTCCTGGTTTAGTCTTGGGAAGGGGTATGTGTTCCAGGAATTTATCCAAGTCTGTGTCTTTTAATTGGAGCATTTAGCCCATTTACATTTAAAGTTAATATTGTTATGT
>NW_022323713.1:0-2286 GCF_002776525.5 Piliocolobus tephrosceles
TTGCAGATTTCAAGAAAACTGTGTTAGCAAACTGATCACTGAAGAGAAACGTGTAACTCTGTGAGTTGCATTCACACATCGCAATGCAGTTTCTCAGAATGCTTCTTTCCAGTTTTTATCTGAGGATATTTCCTTTTTCACCATAGCCCTCAATGAGCTCCCTAATATCACTTTGCAGAATCCACGACAACAGTGTTAGCAAACTGTTACAAGAAGAGAAGGGTGAAACTCTGTGTGATGAATTCACACATCAGAAAGCAATTTCTCAGAAAGCTTCTTTCTAGTTGTTATCGGAGGATATTTCCTTTTTCACCGTGGGCCTCAATTGGCTCCCAAATATCACTTTGCAGAATCCTCGAAAACAGTTTTAGCAAACTGCTACCAGAAGAGAAACGTGAAACTGTGTATGATGAATTCACACACCAGAAAGCAATTTCTCAGAAAACTTCTTTCTAGTTATTATCTGAAGATATTTCTGCTTCCACCGTGGGCCTCAATGCGCTCCCAAATATCACTTTGCAGATTCCACGCTAACAATGATAGCAAACTGCTTCGTGAAGACAAAGTTGTATCTCGGTGAGATGAATTCACATATCATAAAGAAGTTTCTCAGAACGCTACTTTCTAGTTTTTATTGGAGGATATTTCCTTTGTCACCGGGAGCATCCGGGCACTAAGAAATATCCCAATGCAGATTTCAAGAAACCACTATAAGCAAACGGATCAATGAAAAGGAAAGTGTAGCTCTGTGAGTTGCATTCACATGTCACAATGCAGTTTCTCAGAACGCTTCTTTACAGTTTTGATCTGAGGATATTTCCTTTTTCACCATAGCCCTCCATGGGCTCCCAAATATCACTTTGCCAATTCCACAGGAACAGTCTTAGCGAGCGGCTTCATGAGGAGGAAGGTGTAATTCTGTGAGATGAATTCATGGATCACAAATAAGTTTCTCAGAAAGCTTCTTTCTCATTTTTATTAGAGAATGTTTCCTTTGGCCCAATAGTCTTCAAAGGGATCCGAAATATCAGTTCTCAGATTCCACAAAAACAGGTCTAGCCAACGGCCCCACGAAATACAGGTGTAACTCAGGGGGTTGAACACACACATCACCAAGCGGTTTCTCAGAGAGCTTCTTTTTTTTTTTTTTTTTTTTTTTTTTGGTCCCAGATGATGTTATTTGTGGTCTCGGAGCGCCACCGTGTATCTTATTGCAGATTCTGCGAAAAATCTGTTAGCAAGCTCCTCAAGGAAAACAATTATGTAACTCTGTGGGCTGAATTCACCCACAACAAAGAAGTTTCTGAGAAGGCTTCTCTGCAGATTTGTCAGAGGATATTTCATTATTCACCATGGCATTCAACGATATCCAAGACATCACTTCTGAGATTCCACAAAAGCAGTGCTAGCAAACACCTTCATGAAAGGGTGGTGTAACACTGTGAAATGAATTCACACATCACAAAGCAGTTTCTCAGAAAGTTTCATTCTGGGTTTTCTTGGAGGATATTTCCTTTGTCACCATCAGCTGCATAGCGCTAAGAAGTATCCCATTGCAGATTTCAAGAAAACTGTGTTAGCAAACTGATCACTGAAGGGAAAAGTATAACTCTGTGAGTTACATTCACACATCACAATGCTGTTTCTCAGAACCCTTCTTTCCAGTTTTGATCTGAGGATATTTATTTTTTCACCATAGCCCGCAATGAGATCCCAAATATCACTTTGCAGAATCCACGACAACAGTGTTAGCAAACTATTACAAGAAGGGAAAGGTGAAACTCTGTGAGATGAACTCACACATTACAATGAAGTTTATAAGAAAATTTCTCTCTATTTTTTCTCTGAGGATATTTCCTTTATCAGCACAGGCATCAATGCGATCCAAACTAGCCCTTCTCAGGTTCCTCAAGGACAGCGTTAATGGACTACTCCATGAAAGGTAAGTGTAACTCTGTGATATCAATTCACATATCACAGAGAAGTTTCTAAGAAAGCGTCTTTCTAGTTTTTCTCTGAAGATATTTCCTTTATCAGCATAGGCCTCAATGCGATCCAATGTAGCCCTTCTCACGTTTCTCAAAGACAGTGTTAACGGACTGATCCATGAAACGTTAGTGTACCTCTGTGAGATGAATTCACACATCACACCGACGTTTCTAAGAAAGCTTCTTTCTAGTTTTTATATGAGGATATTTCCTTTGTCACCATTAGCTTCATTGAGCTAAGAAGTATGCCTTTGCAGATTTCAAGAAAACTGTGTTAGCAAACTGATCACTGAAGAGA
>NW_022323714.1:0-2286 GCF_002776525.5 Piliocolobus tephrosceles
TCTCTTCAGTGATCAGTTTGCTAACACAGTTTTCTTGAAATCTGCAAAGGCATACTTCTTAGCTCAATGAAGCTAATGGTGACAAAGGAAATATCCTCATATAAAAACTAGAAAGAAGCTTTCTTAGAAACGTCGGTGTGATGTGTGAATTCATCTCACAGAGGTACACTAACGTTTCATGGATCAGTCCGTTAACACTGTCTTTGAGAAACGTGAGAAGGGCTACATTGGATCGCATTGAGGCCTATGCTGATAAAGGAAATATCTTCAGAGAAAAACTAGAAAGACGCTTTCTTAGAAACTTCTCTGTGATATGTGAATTGATATCACAGAGTTACACTTACCTTTCATGGAGTAGTCCATTAACGCTGTCCTTGAGGAACCTGAGAAGGGCTAGTTTGGATCGCATTGATGCCTGTGCTGATAAAGGAAATATCCTCAGAGAAAAAATAGAGAGAAATTTTCTTATAAACTTCATTGTAATGTGTGAGTTCATCTCACAGAGTTTCACCTTTCCCTTCTTGTAATAGTTTGCTAACACTGTTGTCGTGGATTCTGCAAAGTGATATTTGGGATCTCATTGCGGGCTATGGTGAAAAAATAAATATCCTCAGATCAAAACTGGAAAGAAGGGTTCTGAGAAACAGCATTGTGATGTGTGAATGTAACTCACAGAGTTATACTTTTCCCTTCAGTGATCAGTTTGCTAACACAGTTTTCTTGAAATCTGCAATGGGATACTTCTTAGCGCTATGCAGCTGATGGTGACAAAGGAAATATCCTCCAAGAAAACCCAGAATGAAACTTTCTGAGAAACTGCTTTGTGATGTGTGAATTCATTTCACAGTGTTACACCACCCTTTCATGAAGGTGTTTGCTAGCACTGCTTTTGTGGAATCTCAGAAGTGATGTCTTGGATATCGTTGAATGCCATGGTGAATAATGAAATATCCTCTGACAAATCTGCAGAGAAGCCTTCTCAGAAACTTCTTTGTTGTGGGTGAATTCAGCCCACAGAGTTACATAATTGTTTTCCTTGAGGAGCTTGCTAACAGATTTTTCGCAGAATCTGCAATAAGATACACGGTGGCGCTCCGAGACCACAAATAACATCATCTGGGACCAAAAAAAAAAAAAAAAAAAAAAAAAAGAAGCTCTCTGAGAAACCGCTTGGTGATGTGTGTGTTCAACCCCCTGAGTTACACCTGTATTTCGTGGGGCCGTTGGCTAGACCTGTTTTTGTGGAATCTGAGAACTGATATTTCGGATCCCTTTGAAGACTATTGGGCCAAAGGAAACATTCTCTAATAAAAATGAGAAAGAAGCTTTCTGAGAAACTTATTTGTGATCCATGAATTCATCTCACAGAATTACACCTTCCTCCTCATGAAGCCGCTCGCTAAGACTGTTCCTGTGGAATTGGCAAAGTGATATTTGGGAGCCCATGGAGGGCTATGGTGAAAAAGGAAATATCCTCAGATCAAAACTGTAAAGAAGCGTTCTGAGAAACTGCATTGTGACATGTGAATGCAACTCACAGAGCTACACTTTCCTTTTCATTGATCCGTTTGCTTATAGTGGTTTCTTGAAATCTGCATTGGGATATTTCTTAGTGCCCGGATGCTCCCGGTGACAAAGGAAATATCCTCCAATAAAAACTAGAAAGTAGCGTTCTGAGAAACTTCTTTATGATATGTGAATTCATCTCACCGAGATACAACTTTGTCTTCACGAAGCAGTTTGCTATCATTGTTAGCGTGGAATCTGCAAAGTGATATTTGGGAGCGCATTGAGGCCCACGGTGGAAGCAGAAATATCTTCAGATAATAACTAGAAAGAAGTTTTCTGAGAAATTGCTTTCTGGTGTGTGAATTCATCATACACAGTTTCACGTTTCTCTTCTGGTAGCAGTTTGCTAAAACTGTTTTCGAGGATTCTGCAAAGTGATATTTGGGAGCCAATTGAGGCCCACGGTGAAAAAGGAAATATCCTCCGATAACAACTAGAAAGAAGCTTTCTGAGAAATTGCTTTCTGATGTGTGAATTCATCACACAGAGTTTCACCCTTCTCTTCTTGTAACAGTTTGCTAACACTGTTGTCGTGGATTCTGCAAAGTGATATTAGGGAGCTCATTGAGGGCTATGGTGAAAAAGGAAATATCCTCAGATAAAAACTGGAAAGAAGCATTCTGAGAAACTGCATTGCGATGTGTGAATGCAACTCACAGAGTTACACGTTTCTCTTCAGTGATCAGTTTGCTAACACAGTTTTCTTGAAATCTGCAA
>NW_022323715.1:0-1714 GCF_002776525.5 Piliocolobus tephrosceles
GGTATTTGGAGGTGAGGCCTTTGGGAGGTGACTAATCCTGGATGGGACAGGATTACAAGACAAAATGTACAAGAGAATAAGAAGAAATTGTCCTTTGACCTTCTGAGCTCTTATTTCACATTTTAGAGAGAGAAAGGGAAACAACTTATTTCCAGTTGTGAGAAACACACATTCACCCGTCCAAACCCAAAGAATGGACTGGGAGATACAAAGAACAGCGGAAGCAAGACTTTTAACGGTGGTCTTGCAAGATTGGGTGTCTAGTAGGCAGGCACACCTGGGGCAGTTACAGCAGGTAATTTATCTCCCAGCATGCAAGTCCCTCCCCCAGTTCCTCACTGGTCTAGTACTATGGGGTTACAATTTTCCCAGATATTTCCTAAGTTTCATTATCCCCCTTACAAGGTAATATCCTGTCCCCTTCCCTGCTTAAGTTTCAATTTCCCAATAATGGAGCTTTCTTCCCTCTTATGGGCTGACCCCACTGCTACATTTTGTTTGCTTATCATGACTTTCTAGGAGCATGAGACCTGTGGTTTTTTACTTCTGCAGGCTGGCTGGCTGCCAGTGCTTGGATTTATCATGCCTTGAAGATGGACCATTTAAAATGTTTTCTCACACAGTTAAGACGCAATAAATAAAAATATTCAAGCTCAGAGTTCAAGAGATAAAATTGTATCCATCAACATCAGATGGAAAATGAGAGACAAGGGTTTTTATGCCTGAGTTTATATGTTTAAAGTCATGCATGTGATAACCTCTGTGCCCTCTACCACTGAGTATCATGTCTTCCTATAGTCGTGGAGTCATTCATCCTCCTGTATTATTCACCTAACACAGACTGCCAGCTAAGGAAATACTGGGGCAATCGGAGCAATTTACTAGTTTACTATTCATTTTCTTCTTTTATTCATTCATTTATTTATGTATACAGTATATATTTATTTAGCACTAATATGCCAATCATTGTGAGAAAATGCCCCATATATTACTTAATATTTCATAAAATAACCCAAATGAAGAACAATGAATTTATAGGTTTAGAAAGGTTAGGCAATTTCCCCAACCACCGCCACCCTCCTCCACATGATAGGTACTAGAGGTAAACTTTGAGTACATTTTTGTCTAACGTTGAGCCTGACTTAACATCAATACTGTCCCTTACAGAAATTGCCTATGAAAAGTAATCTGAAGTGTAGAACAAGCTTATTAATTAGCATGTGACAATATCCCATGTGGATGATTCTGGCAAGTACTTCCCCTTTATAAACTATTATGCATTGTATTATGATATCTTTTACTGTATGATGGAAACATTAATTTCCATTACATTTAGAAAACTGACAAATTTGAATTTGATTGAAGAAAGGACACTTTATGTAAATAAAGGGTTTTATAAAACTCAGTAAGGTATAATATATATGCTATAAAACATACTCATATTAAATGCAAATTTAACAAATGTATACATGTATACACCTGTACACGTAACACTACAAAGAAGACATACAATATTTCCACCACTCCAAAAGTTTTCCTTCTCAATAACCCCAATAGCCAGCACCAGACAATCACTTCTGCTGTATGTCAATATATATTTGCTTTATGTTGTCCTTCTTGTCTGTTATTGGACTACATATATATCATATTGGATTACATATACATCTGAAATAATATCACATATTCTCTATTGCATTTGGCTTCTTACACTTAG
>NW_022323716.1:0-1714 GCF_002776525.5 Piliocolobus tephrosceles
CTAAGTGTAAGAAGCCAAATGCAATAGAGAATATGTGATATTATTTCAGATGTATATGTAATCCAATATGATATATATGTAGTCCAATAACAGACAAGAAGGACAACATAAAGCAAATATATATTGACATACAGCAGAAGTGATTGTCTGGTGCTGGCTATTGGGGTTATTGAGAAGGAAAACTTTTGGAGTGGTGGAAATATTGTATGTCTTCTTTGTAGTGTTACGTGTACAGGTGTATACATGTATACATTTGTTAAATTTGCATTTAATATGAGTATGTTTTATAGCATATATATTATACCTTACTGAGTTTTATAAAACCCTTTATTTACATAAAGTGTCCTTTCTTCAATCAAATTCAAATTTGTCAGTTTTCTAAATGTAATGGAAATTAATGTTTCCATCATACAGTAAAAGATATCATAATACAATGCATAATAGTTTATAAAGGGGAAGTACTTGCCAGAATCATCCACATGGGATATTGTCACATGCTAATTAATAAGCTTGTTCTACACTTCAGATTACTTTTCATAGGCAATTTCTGTAAGGGACAGTATTGATGTTAAGTCAGGCTCAACGTTAGACAAAAATGTACTCAAAGTTTACCTCTAGTACCTATCATGTGGAGGAGGGTGGCGGTGGTTGGGGAAATTGCCTAACCTTTCTAAACCTATAAATTCATTGTTCTTCATTTGGGTTATTTTATGAAATATTAAGTAATATATGGGGCATTTTCTCACAATGATTGGCATATTAGTGCTAAATAAATATATACTGTATACATAAATAAATGAATGAATAAAAGAAGAAAATGAATAGTAAACTAGTAAATTGCTCCGATTGCCCCAGTATTTCCTTAGCTGGCAGTCTGTGTTAGGTGAATAATACAGGAGGATGAATGACTCCACGACTATAGGAAGACATGATACTCAGTGGTAGAGGGCACAGAGGTTATCACATGCATGACTTTAAACATATAAACTCAGGCATAAAAACCCTTGTCTCTCATTTTCCATCTGATGTTGATGGATACAATTTTATCTCTTGAACTCTGAGCTTGAATATTTTTATTTATTGCGTCTTAACTGTGTGAGAAAACATTTTAAATGGTCCATCTTCAAGGCATGATAAATCCAAGCACTGGCAGCCAGCCAGCCTGCAGAAGTAAAAAACCACAGGTCTCATGCTCCTAGAAAGTCATGATAAGCAAACAAAATGTAGCAGTGGGGTCAGCCCATAAGAGGGAAGAAAGCTCCATTATTGGGAAATTGAAACTTAAGCAGGGAAGGGGACAGGATATTACCTTGTAAGGGGGATAATGAAACTTAGGAAATATCTGGGAAAATTGTAACCCCATAGTACTAGACCAGTGAGGAACTGGGGGAGGGACTTGCATGCTGGGAGATAAATTACCTGCTGTAACTGCCCCAGGTGTGCCTGCCTACTAGACACCCAATCTTGCAAGACCACCGTTAAAAGTCTTGCTTCCGCTGTTCTTTGTATCTCCCAGTCCATTCTTTGGGTTTGGACGGGTGAATGTGTGTTTCTCACAACTGGAAATAAGTTGTTTCCCTTTCTCTCTCTAAAATGTGAAATAAGAGCTCAGAAGGTCAAAGGACAATTTCTTCTTATTCTCTTGTACATTTTGTCTTGTAATCCTGTCCCATCCAGGATTAGTCACCTCCCAAAGGCCTCACCTCCAAATACC
>NW_022323717.1:0-4452 GCF_002776525.5 Piliocolobus tephrosceles
TGCCCCACCTGAGAGACTAGTCACCTCCTTGAAAATATCTCTCTTTAGAGTGGGGGCCAATATTCAACGTTCTTAAAGAAGAGAATTTTAAACCCAGAATTTCATATCCAGCCAAACTAAGTTTCATAAGTGAAGGAGAAATAAAATTCTTTACAGATAAGCAAATGCTTAGAGATTTTGTCACCACCAGGCCTGCCTTACAAGAGACCCTGAAGGAAGCCCTAAACATGGAAAGGAACAACCGGTACCAGCCACTGCAAAAACATGCCAAAATGTAAAGACCATCGAGCCTAGGAAGAAACTGCATCAACTAATGAGCAAAATAACCAGTTAATATCATAATGGCAGGATCAAGATCACACATAACAATATTAACCTTAAATGTCAATGGACTAAATGCTCCAATTAAAAGACACAGACTGGCAAACTGGATAAAGAGCCAAGACCCATCAGTCTGCTGTCTTCAGGAGACCCATCTCACATGCAGAGACATACATAGGCTCAAAATAAAAGGATGGAGGAAGATCTACCAAGCAAATGGAGAACAAAAAAAAGCAGGGGTTGCAATCCTAGTCTCTGATAAAACAGACTTTAAACCATCAAAGATCAAAAGAGACAAAGAAGGCCATTACATCATGGTAAAGGGATCAATCCAACAGGAAGAGCTAACTATCCTAAATATATATGCACCTAATACAGGAGCACCCAGATTCATAAAGCAAGTCCTTAGAGACTTACAAAGAGACTTAGACTCCCATACAATAATACTGGGAGACTTCAACACTCCACTGTCAACATTAGACAGATCAACGAGACAGAAAGTTAACAAGGATATCCAGGAATTGAACTCATCTCTGCACCAAGCGGACCTAATAGACATCTATAGAACTCTCCACCCCAAGTCAACAGAATATACATTCTTCTCAGCACCACATCACACTTATTCCAAAATTGACCACACAATTGGAAGTAAAGCACTCCTCAGCAAATGTAAAAGAACAGAAATTATAACAAACTGTCTCTCTGACCACAGTGCAATCAAACTAGAACTCAGGACTAAGAAATTCAATCAAAACCGCTCAACTACATGGAAACTGAACAACCTGCTCCTGAATGACTACTGGGTACATAACGAAATGAAAGCAGAAATAAAGATGTTCTTTGAATCCAATGAGAACAAAGATACAACATACCAGAATCTCTGGGACACATTTAAAGCAGTATGTAGAGGGAAATTTATAGCACTAAGTGCCCACAAGAGAAAGCAGGAAAGATCTAAAATTGACACTCTAACATCACAATTAAAAGAACTAGAGAGGCAAGAGCAAACACATTCAAAAGCTAGCAGAAGGCAAGAAATAACTAAGATCAGAGCAGAACTGAAGGAGATAGAGACACAAAAAACCCTCCAAAAAATCAATGAATCCAGGAGTTGGTTTTTTGAAAAGATCAACAAAATTGACAGACCGCTAGCAAGATTAATAAAGAAGAAAAGAGAGAGGAATCAAATAGACGCAATAAAAAATGATAAAGGGGATATCACCACCGACCCCACAGAAATACAAACTACCATCAGAGAATACTATAAACACCTCTACGCAAATCAACTAGAAAATCTAGAAGAAATGGATAATTTCCTGGACGCGTACACTCTTCCAAGACTAAACCAGGAAGAAGTTGAATCCCTGAATAGACCAATAGCAGCCTCTGAAATTGAGGCAACAATTAATAGCCTGCCCACCAAAAAAAGCCCAGGACCAGATGGATTCACAGCTGAATTCTACCAGAGGTACAAGGAGGAGCTGGTACCATTCCTTCTGAAACTATTCCAATCAATAGAAAAAGAGGGAATCCTCCCTAACTCATTTTATGAGGCCAACATCATCCTGATACCAAAGCCTGGCAGAGACACAACAAAAAAAGAGAATTTTAGACCAATCTCCCTGATGAACATCGATGCAAAAATCCTCAATAAAATCCTGGCAAACCGGATTCAGCAGCACATCAAAAAGCTTATCCACCATGATCAAGTGGGCTTCATCCCTGGGATGCAAGGCTGGTTCAACATTCGCAAATCAATCAACGTAATCCAGCATATCAACAGAACCAAAGACAGGAACCACATGATTATCTCAATAGATGCAGAAAAGGCTTTTGACAAAATTCAACAGCCCTTCATGCTAAAAACGCTCAATAAATTCGGTATTGATGGAACGTACCTCAAAATAATAAGAGCTATTTATGACAAACCCACAGCTAATATCATACTGAATGGGCAAAAACTGGAAAAATTCCCTTTGAAAACTGGCACAAGACAGGGATGCCCTCTCTCACCACTCCTATTCAACATAGTGTTGGAAGTTCTGGCTAGGGCAATCAGGCAAGAGAAAGAAATCAAGGGTATTCAGTTAGGAAAAGAGGAAGTCAAATTGTCCCTGTTTGCAGATGACATGATTGTGTATTTAGAAAACCCCATCGTCTCAGCCCAAAATCTTCTTAAGCTGATAAGCAACTTCAGCAAAGTCTCAGGATACAAAATTAATGTGCAAAAATCACAAGCATTCTTATACACCAGTAACAGACAAGCAGAGAGCCAAATCAGGAATGAACTTCCATTCACAATTGCTTCAAAGAGAATAAAATACCTAGGAATCCAACTTACAAGGGATGTAAAGGACCTCTTCAAGGAGAACTACAAACCACTGCTCAGTGAAATCAAAGAGGACACAAACAAATGGAAGAACATACCATGCTCATGGATAGGCAGAATCAATATTGTGAAAATGGCCATACTGCCCAAGGTAATTTATAGATTTAATGCCATCCCCATCAAGCTACCAATGAGTTTCTTCACCGAATTGGAAAAAACTGCTTTAAAGTTCATATGGAACCAAAAAAGAGCCCGTATTGCCAAGACAATCCTAAGTCAAAAGGACAAAGCCGGAGGCGTCACCCTACCTGACTTCAAACTATACTACAAGGCTACAGTAACCAAAACAGCATGGTACTGGTACCAAAACAGAGATATAGACCAATGGAACAGAACGGAGCCTTCAGAAATAATGCCACACATCTACAACCATCTGATCTTTGACAAACCTGAGAAAAACAAGAAATGGGGAAAGGATTCCCTATTTAATAAATGGTGCTGGGAAAATTGGCTAGCCATAAGTAGAAAGCTGAAACTGGATCCTTTCCTTACTCCTTATACGAAGATTAATTCAAGATGGATTAGAGACTTAAATGTTAGACCTAATACCATAAAAACCCTAGAAGAAAATCTAGGTAGTACCATTCAGGACATAGGCACGGGCAAGGACTTCATGTCTAAAACACCAAAAGCAACGGCAGCAAAAGCCAAAATTGACAAATGGGATCTCATTAAACTAAAGAGCTTCTGCACAGCAAAAGAAACTACCATCAGAGTGAACAGGCAACCTACAGAATGGGAGAAAATTTTTGCAATCTACTCATCTGACAAAGGGCTAATTTCCAGAATCTACAAAGAACTCAAACAAATATACAAGAAAAAAACAAACAACCCCATCAAAAAGTGGGGAAAGGATATGAACAGACATTTCTCAAAAGAAGACATTCATACAGCCAACAGACACATGAAAAAATGCTCATCATCACTGGCCATCAGAGAAATGCAAATCAAAACCACAATGAGATACCATCTCACACCAGTTAGAATGGCAATCATTAAAAAATCAGGAAACAATAGGTGTTGGAGAGGATGTGGAGAAATAGGAACACTTTTACACTGTTGGTGGGATTGTAAACTAGTTCAACCATTATGGAAAACAGTATGGCGATTCCTCAAGGATCTAGAACTAGATGTACCATATGACCCAGCCATCCCACTACTGGGTATATACCCAAAGGATTATAAATTATGCTACTACAAAGACACATGCACACGTATGTTTATTGCGGCACTATTCACAATAGCAAAGACTTGGAATCAACCCAAATGTCCATCAGTGACAGACTGGATTAAGAAAATGTGGCACATATACACCATGGAATACTATGCAGCCATAAAAAAGGATGAGTTTGCGTCCTTTGTAGGGACATGGATGCAGCTGGAAACCATCATTCTTAGCAAACTATCACAAGAAGAGAAAACCAAACACCGCATGTTCTCACTCATAGGTGGGAACTGAACAATGAGCTCACTTGGACTCGGGAAGGGGAACATCACACACTGGGGCCTATCATGGGGAGGGGGGAGGGGGGAGGGATTGCATTGGGGAGTTATACCTGATATAAATGATGAATTGATGGGTGCTGACGAGTTGATGGGTGCAGCACACCAACATGGCACATGTATACATATGTAACCTGCACGTTATGCACACGTACCCTAGAGCTTAAAGTATAATAAAAAAAAATAAATAAATAAAATCTGATCCCCTCCCCCACAAAAAAAAAAAAAAAAAAAAAAAG
>NW_022323718.1:0-4452 GCF_002776525.5 Piliocolobus tephrosceles
CTTTTTTTTTTTTTTTTTTTTTTTGTGGGGGAGGGGATCAGATTTTATTTATTTATTTTTTTTTATTATACTTTAAGCTCTAGGGTACGTGTGCATAACGTGCAGGTTACATATGTATACATGTGCCATGTTGGTGTGCTGCACCCATCAACTCGTCAGCACCCATCAATTCATCATTTATATCAGGTATAACTCCCCAATGCAATCCCTCCCCCCTCCCCCCTCCCCATGATAGGCCCCAGTGTGTGATGTTCCCCTTCCCGAGTCCAAGTGAGCTCATTGTTCAGTTCCCACCTATGAGTGAGAACATGCGGTGTTTGGTTTTCTCTTCTTGTGATAGTTTGCTAAGAATGATGGTTTCCAGCTGCATCCATGTCCCTACAAAGGACGCAAACTCATCCTTTTTTATGGCTGCATAGTATTCCATGGTGTATATGTGCCACATTTTCTTAATCCAGTCTGTCACTGATGGACATTTGGGTTGATTCCAAGTCTTTGCTATTGTGAATAGTGCCGCAATAAACATACGTGTGCATGTGTCTTTGTAGTAGCATAATTTATAATCCTTTGGGTATATACCCAGTAGTGGGATGGCTGGGTCATATGGTACATCTAGTTCTAGATCCTTGAGGAATCGCCATACTGTTTTCCATAATGGTTGAACTAGTTTACAATCCCACCAACAGTGTAAAAGTGTTCCTATTTCTCCACATCCTCTCCAACACCTATTGTTTCCTGATTTTTTAATGATTGCCATTCTAACTGGTGTGAGATGGTATCTCATTGTGGTTTTGATTTGCATTTCTCTGATGGCCAGTGATGATGAGCATTTTTTCATGTGTCTGTTGGCTGTATGAATGTCTTCTTTTGAGAAATGTCTGTTCATATCCTTTCCCCACTTTTTGATGGGGTTGTTTGTTTTTTTCTTGTATATTTGTTTGAGTTCTTTGTAGATTCTGGAAATTAGCCCTTTGTCAGATGAGTAGATTGCAAAAATTTTCTCCCATTCTGTAGGTTGCCTGTTCACTCTGATGGTAGTTTCTTTTGCTGTGCAGAAGCTCTTTAGTTTAATGAGATCCCATTTGTCAATTTTGGCTTTTGCTGCCGTTGCTTTTGGTGTTTTAGACATGAAGTCCTTGCCCGTGCCTATGTCCTGAATGGTACTACCTAGATTTTCTTCTAGGGTTTTTATGGTATTAGGTCTAACATTTAAGTCTCTAATCCATCTTGAATTAATCTTCGTATAAGGAGTAAGGAAAGGATCCAGTTTCAGCTTTCTACTTATGGCTAGCCAATTTTCCCAGCACCATTTATTAAATAGGGAATCCTTTCCCCATTTCTTGTTTTTCTCAGGTTTGTCAAAGATCAGATGGTTGTAGATGTGTGGCATTATTTCTGAAGGCTCCGTTCTGTTCCATTGGTCTATATCTCTGTTTTGGTACCAGTACCATGCTGTTTTGGTTACTGTAGCCTTGTAGTATAGTTTGAAGTCAGGTAGGGTGACGCCTCCGGCTTTGTCCTTTTGACTTAGGATTGTCTTGGCAATACGGGCTCTTTTTTGGTTCCATATGAACTTTAAAGCAGTTTTTTCCAATTCGGTGAAGAAACTCATTGGTAGCTTGATGGGGATGGCATTAAATCTATAAATTACCTTGGGCAGTATGGCCATTTTCACAATATTGATTCTGCCTATCCATGAGCATGGTATGTTCTTCCATTTGTTTGTGTCCTCTTTGATTTCACTGAGCAGTGGTTTGTAGTTCTCCTTGAAGAGGTCCTTTACATCCCTTGTAAGTTGGATTCCTAGGTATTTTATTCTCTTTGAAGCAATTGTGAATGGAAGTTCATTCCTGATTTGGCTCTCTGCTTGTCTGTTACTGGTGTATAAGAATGCTTGTGATTTTTGCACATTAATTTTGTATCCTGAGACTTTGCTGAAGTTGCTTATCAGCTTAAGAAGATTTTGGGCTGAGACGATGGGGTTTTCTAAATACACAATCATGTCATCTGCAAACAGGGACAATTTGACTTCCTCTTTTCCTAACTGAATACCCTTGATTTCTTTCTCTTGCCTGATTGCCCTAGCCAGAACTTCCAACACTATGTTGAATAGGAGTGGTGAGAGAGGGCATCCCTGTCTTGTGCCAGTTTTCAAAGGGAATTTTTCCAGTTTTTGCCCATTCAGTATGATATTAGCTGTGGGTTTGTCATAAATAGCTCTTATTATTTTGAGGTACGTTCCATCAATACCAAATTTATTGAGCGTTTTTAGCATGAAGGGCTGTTGAATTTTGTCAAAAGCCTTTTCTGCATCTATTGAGATAATCATGTGGTTCCTGTCTTTGGTTCTGTTGATATGCTGGATTACGTTGATTGATTTGCGAATGTTGAACCAGCCTTGCATCCCAGGGATGAAGCCCACTTGATCATGGTGGATAAGCTTTTTGATGTGCTGCTGAATCCGGTTTGCCAGGATTTTATTGAGGATTTTTGCATCGATGTTCATCAGGGAGATTGGTCTAAAATTCTCTTTTTTTGTTGTGTCTCTGCCAGGCTTTGGTATCAGGATGATGTTGGCCTCATAAAATGAGTTAGGGAGGATTCCCTCTTTTTCTATTGATTGGAATAGTTTCAGAAGGAATGGTACCAGCTCCTCCTTGTACCTCTGGTAGAATTCAGCTGTGAATCCATCTGGTCCTGGGCTTTTTTTGGTGGGCAGGCTATTAATTGTTGCCTCAATTTCAGAGGCTGCTATTGGTCTATTCAGGGATTCAACTTCTTCCTGGTTTAGTCTTGGAAGAGTGTACGCGTCCAGGAAATTATCCATTTCTTCTAGATTTTCTAGTTGATTTGCGTAGAGGTGTTTATAGTATTCTCTGATGGTAGTTTGTATTTCTGTGGGGTCGGTGGTGATATCCCCTTTATCATTTTTTATTGCGTCTATTTGATTCCTCTCTCTTTTCTTCTTTATTAATCTTGCTAGCGGTCTGTCAATTTTGTTGATCTTTTCAAAAAACCAACTCCTGGATTCATTGATTTTTTGGAGGGTTTTTTGTGTCTCTATCTCCTTCAGTTCTGCTCTGATCTTAGTTATTTCTTGCCTTCTGCTAGCTTTTGAATGTGTTTGCTCTTGCCTCTCTAGTTCTTTTAATTGTGATGTTAGAGTGTCAATTTTAGATCTTTCCTGCTTTCTCTTGTGGGCACTTAGTGCTATAAATTTCCCTCTACATACTGCTTTAAATGTGTCCCAGAGATTCTGGTATGTTGTATCTTTGTTCTCATTGGATTCAAAGAACATCTTTATTTCTGCTTTCATTTCGTTATGTACCCAGTAGTCATTCAGGAGCAGGTTGTTCAGTTTCCATGTAGTTGAGCGGTTTTGATTGAATTTCTTAGTCCTGAGTTCTAGTTTGATTGCACTGTGGTCAGAGAGACAGTTTGTTATAATTTCTGTTCTTTTACATTTGCTGAGGAGTGCTTTACTTCCAATTGTGTGGTCAATTTTGGAATAAGTGTGATGTGGTGCTGAGAAGAATGTATATTCTGTTGACTTGGGGTGGAGAGTTCTATAGATGTCTATTAGGTCCGCTTGGTGCAGAGATGAGTTCAATTCCTGGATATCCTTGTTAACTTTCTGTCTCGTTGATCTGTCTAATGTTGACAGTGGAGTGTTGAAGTCTCCCAGTATTATTGTATGGGAGTCTAAGTCTCTTTGTAAGTCTCTAAGGACTTGCTTTATGAATCTGGGTGCTCCTGTATTAGGTGCATATATATTTAGGATAGTTAGCTCTTCCTGTTGGATTGATCCCTTTACCATGATGTAATGGCCTTCTTTGTCTCTTTTGATCTTTGATGGTTTAAAGTCTGTTTTATCAGAGACTAGGATTGCAACCCCTGCTTTTTTTTGTTCTCCATTTGCTTGGTAGATCTTCCTCCATCCTTTTATTTTGAGCCTATGTATGTCTCTGCATGTGAGATGGGTCTCCTGAAGACAGCAGACTGATGGGTCTTGGCTCTTTATCCAGTTTGCCAGTCTGTGTCTTTTAATTGGAGCATTTAGTCCATTGACATTTAAGGTTAATATTGTTATGTGTGATCTTGATCCTGCCATTATGATATTAACTGGTTATTTTGCTCATTAGTTGATGCAGTTTCTTCCTAGGCTCGATGGTCTTTACATTTTGGCATGTTTTTGCAGTGGCTGGTACCGGTTGTTCCTTTCCATGTTTAGGGCTTCCTTCAGGGTCTCTTGTAAGGCAGGCCTGGTGGTGACAAAATCTCTAAGCATTTGCTTATCTGTAAAGAATTTTATTTCTCCTTCACTTATGAAACTTAGTTTGGCTGGATATGAAATTCTGGGTTTAAAATTCTCTTCTTTAAGAACGTTGAATATTGGCCCCCACTCTAAAGAGAGATATTTTCAAGGAGGTGACTAGTCTCTCAGGTGGGGCA
>NW_022323719.1:0-2525 GCF_002776525.5 Piliocolobus tephrosceles
AAATTTATTCTTTGGTCATCTAGCTTCAGGGACCGGAGCTGGGGGGGGATGGAGTTTCTAATACAGTCCCGACAAGAGTGGGGGCTGAGAAAGCCTGCCCCCGGCGCATCTGCTGGGAGCAACTTTTCTAGGAGTGGAAGGGCAATAGGCGGGGCACGGGCATGTCGGGGGAGGGGGGCGCTCCGCAGGTGCCACCAGGTAAATCTTGGTCTCCTCAGATTGACATCACCTGGTGCATGCCTGATTAATCTGCACCTTCCCGGGCATCAGCTGCATTCTTGCACACACGGGAAGAGTTGGTGGTGAAGAAGAACCCGGAAGTGCACCATCCTGCCTCCGTCCAAACAGTACAACCTTTTATTGATAATAGTGATAAAGGGGCGCCGTGGTCTGGCTGGCTACTTCCTGCTGTTAAGGGGTGTCGTTAAGGTCGGGGCCCATGGTTGGTATTTGGACGTAGGGATGAAGAATAAAATAAGGCACAGTATTAGTATAGGAATGAGGAATGGAAGCATTTGTTGGAATATGGGCAAAACCCAGAAGGATGGTCCTGGCAAGGTTGGGGAGTATGAGATAGTTAAGAAAATTTAGTAAGTTTGAGGCGAGTGGGGGAAAGCCAAACTGATTTCCACTGATTGCTTTTGGTAGAGGCCCTTTTTAGCTGGGAATGAGGAACGAGTGCGCAAAGTAGTTGTTGGCCAGGCAGCAATTAAGGAGGGGAGTTTTTCATGGAGTGGATGGCTTTCCACTTACTCCTACTACAGAGATATTGGATGGAAGGCTAGGTCCAGAGAAGGACGGCAAAACAGAATAGGTAGCCTCACTGTCGATTAAAAAATTGTCTTACCCACTACCAGGAGAGTTACCCACGGCTCGGCGAGGGTGATGGGGGTCCCCGAGTCTCGGCACCTTCAGTTGTCGTCGTCTAGATGTAGGAGCTAGAAGGAGCTCCCAGGATCCTGGGAAAGGGGGTCACGTGGAGACGCAGCACCTGTTCTCAGGGTGGGGCAATCAGACTTCCAGTGTCCTCTCTGCTGGCAAGCAGGGCAGGGGGTTGCTGGTGGACGAAGGTTAGGACATTCACTGGCCTAATGTCCTGATGTCTTGCACTTATAGCAAGGCTGCGTTGGGGCTCGGGGACCCTGTGGACACCTGTTGGCATAGTGTCCTGCCTTGCCGCACTTATATAGCAGGCTCTTTTTGCAGCCTTGGAGTCTGTGGGGTGTGTGCTCTCTGGCCTGGGGTTACGACTGGGCTGTAAAGCCGCTGCTAGGAGCTGAACCTTCTGTTCAAGGCGAGCTTGCCGTCTCCTCTCTGGAGTTATAGACCTTAAAGGCTAATTTAACTAGGTCTTGTATTGGTGTCTGAGGACCATCCTCTACCTTTTGAAGTTTTTTTTACGAATGTCAGGAGCTGATTGAGAAATGAAATAAGATGCCAAAATGGTGGCCCCTGTGGGGGAGGCCGGATCTAACCGGGTATATTGGGTTAGAACCTCAGTCAGTTTAGGGTAGAGGTTAGGATAACCTGGAGGTCATGCCAAGTTAAGTCATAGGCCTGACAAAGGTGTCTAAATTCCTTTATGTATATGGTAGGATTAGCTGAGAAATCACCTAAACGCTTCTCAATTTTGGAAAGATCGGACAATGAAAAAGGGACATGTACTCTGACTACCCCCTCCACCCCAGCCACCTCTCGCAAAGGTGCTAACACTGTAGGAGGGTGTGGGCAGAGATAGGGGACTCAAGACAGCCAGTTGGGGGCCCCGAAGGAGGCATGGGACTGAGTAGATTACTAGTAGATAAGGAGGAGGAAGGAGGAGTCTGGATGGGGGGAGGAGGAGGAGTCTGGGCAGGAAGGGAGGGGGTGGAGAAAAGGAGGAGTATAGGGAGGAGAGCTTAAGGCCCAAAAGCCTTGTACATAAATTTCGGACCACTTGCCTAGCCGCTGGCAGAAATTGCTGAGGTCGATCATGCCACAGTGGAAAGGAAAATTAACCGCTTCCTCCTAAGGTCTTGTTAGAGCTGTAAGGTTTTTAAATTGGCTAGGAGGCACCCTAAGGGGGTGCTCTTTGGAAATTTGGACTGGGGGTTTCCCTTTGTTTCCTCTTTACCGACACAATGGACACAATGGAAATGGAAGTGGATCTCTGCCTGGCTTCAAAGTGTCCTTTGGAACCAGTAGAGACAGATTGGAGGCTCATGGATCCAAAGTGGAGATTACCTTCAGGCAGACGTCTCCATCCTGAACGGGTCTCCCGAGCCACTTGGTGGCTCAAAATGGACCTCGGACCTGCACAGGATTTTGGCCGAGGGAGGTAAAGAGGAGACAAGGGCACTTACCCCAGAGAGGCCGTGAGAGTGAGGGAAGCGGGTCTCAGGTCCTGGTCCGTCCACAGCATGGAACGAGGAGGAGGAGGAGGCTCCCCAGACCCTGGGGGCCCTGAGGAGGGGTCTCCTCCCAGGTTTCGGCACCAACTGATTTGTTTTTCTAAGACCACCAGAGTGGGCACAAAAGAACCAGCG
>NW_022323720.1:0-1129 GCF_002776525.5 Piliocolobus tephrosceles
GAACTGTTTAAAATAGATTCCTGTTGTTTAAAAATTATACAGTTTGTAGTAGTTTCTTTAGAGCAGCCCAAATGGACTGACACAGTGGGAAACAGTGGCCTGAAATGAAACTGTCTTCCAACTTGTATTAAGATGGAAACTCCTGAGAGGTGACGCTCAGTGTCTCTGAATGAGGGAGTGGGCAGGGAGGTAGAGAAGGCAGAGGTCAGGGGGTTAGAGATGTAGCTTGAACATCGCTGGACCCCCAAGGGGTGTCTAGATGGTGCCTGGCCCAGGGACCCAGCCTCACCATGGCCCCAGGACTGAAGGGCCCATGCAGGCTGGACACTGGGTGGTCCGGGAAGCCAAGAAGACTGCTGACCAGGGGCCTTCTGGACACAGGACTTTGACCCAACCCTGGAGAAGGAGGAGCCCTTCAGGGTATGTGAAATATCTCCCTAAATATCAAGATTTCCGTTTTGAAATTATGAATCTTTTAGATGAACCACAAACCTTGCAAAAATTTTACAGACCACTTGAGAATGTGGCCCCAGCTTGGGGTGTTCACTTCTCCTATCAGCTGGAGAATTTCCATGGAAAGTATAAGAAAGCCTGCCTTAGGGTCCGTATGGATCCCAGCCTGAGCCTGGCTACAGGCTGTGCAGAGGCAGGACCCAAGAGGAGACCAGAAGGACAGGGCTGTAGTGACTGTAGGTTGCCGGCTCATGATCACAAGGGCAGCCAGGCCTCAGCAGGACCAGACATCGGAAAGCCCACGGGACCCCTGCTTGGGGTCTCCTTCAGGTTGCCCTGCTTCCTGGGTCATGCGGCCCCAGCTCTGCCCCCTTCTCCCCACCTCTGCCTCTCTGTGCACTTGGCTGCTAGCAGCCCTGCAGTCTGTGGTTGCTCGTCCTCTGTTCAGAGACCCCATGGCCACGTTGCTGGGGAGAGATTCTGATCCCATAGTCTGGTTCAAGCTGTGCATGCCTGATCTGACCACCAAGGTGATACCATACAATCAGGGCTGCTGCTGGACCCTGCACGGGGTATGGGGAAGTTTGAGGGTGTGGCAATGGCTTTAGCAGGTGCCCCCAAAGTTGTCTCCAGCATGTGGAGGAGCCTGCCCATGTGTCTCCCCATGAGTGGCCCC
>NW_022323721.1:0-2525 GCF_002776525.5 Piliocolobus tephrosceles
CGCTGGTTCTTTTGTGCCCACTCTGGTGGTCTTAGAAAAACAAATCAGTTGGTGCCGAAACCTGGGAGGAGACCCCTCCTCAGGGCCCCCAGGGTCTGGGGAGCCTCCTCCTCCTCCTCGTTCCATGCTGTGGACGGACCAGGACCTGAGACCCGCTTCCCTCACTCTCACGGCCTCTCTGGGGTAAGTGCCCTTGTCTCCTCTTTACCTCCCTCGGCCAAAATCCTGTGCAGGTCCGAGGTCCATTTTGAGCCACCAAGTGGCTCGGGAGACCCGTTCAGGATGGAGACGTCTGCCTGAAGGTAATCTCCACTTTGGATCCATGAGCCTCCAATCTGTCTCTACTGGTTCCAAAGGACACTTTGAAGCCAGGCAGAGATCCACTTCCATTTCCATTGTGTCCATTGTGTCGGTAAAGAGGAAACAAAGGGAAACCCCCAGTCCAAATTTCCAAAGAGCACCCCCTTAGGGTGCCTCCTAGCCAATTTAAAAACCTTACAGCTCTAACAAGACCTTAGGAGGAAGCGGTTAATTTTCCTTTCCACTGTGGCATGATCGACCTCAGCAATTTCTGCCAGCGGCTAGGCAAGTGGTCCGAAATTTATGTACAAGGCTTTTGGGCCTTAAGCTCTCCTCCCTATACTCCTCCTTTTCTCCACCCCCTCCCTTCCTGCCCAGACTCCTCCTCCTCCCCCCATCCAGACTCCTCCTTCCTCCTCCTTATCTACTAGTAATCTACTCAGTCCCATGCCTCCTTCGGGGCCCCCAACTGGCTGTCTTGAGTCCCCTATCTCTGCCCACACCCTCCTACAGTGTTAGCACCTTTGCGAGAGGTGGCTGGGGTGGAGGGGGTAGTCAGAGTACATGTCCCTTTTTCATTGTCCGATCTTTCCAAAATTGAGAAGCGTTTAGGTGATTTCTCAGCTAATCCTACCATATACATAAAGGAATTTAGACACCTTTGTCAGGCCTATGACTTAACTTGGCATGACCTCCAGGTTATCCTAACCTCTACCCTAAACTGACTGAGGTTCTAACCCAATATACCCGGTTAGATCCGGCCTCCCCCACAGGGGCCACCATTTTGGCATCTTATTTCATTTCTCAATCAGCTCCTGACATTCGTAAAAAAAACTTCAAAAGGTAGAGGATGGTCCTCAGACACCAATACAAGACCTAGTTAAATTAGCCTTTAAGGTCTATAACTCCAGAGAGGAGACGGCAAGCTCGCCTTGAACAGAAGGTTCAGCTCCTAGCAGCGGCTTTACAGCCCAGTCGTAACCCCAGGCCAGAGAGCACACACCCCACAGACTCCAAGGCTGCAAAAAGAGCCTGCTATATAAGTGCGGCAAGGCAGGACACTATGCCAACAGGTGTCCACAGGGTCCCCGAGCCCCAACGCAGCCTTGCTATAAGTGCAAGACATCAGGACATTAGGCCAGTGAATGTCCTAACCTTCGTCCACCAGCAACCCCCTGCCCTGCTTGCCAGCAGAGAGGACACTGGAAGTCTGATTGCCCCACCCTGAGAACAGGTGCTGCGTCTCCACGTGACCCCCTTTCCCAGGATCCTGGGAGCTCCTTCTAGCTCCTACATCTAGACGACGACAACTGAAGGTGCCGAGACTCGGGGACCCCCATCACCCTCGCCGAGCCGTGGGTAACTCTCCTGGTAGTGGGTAAGACAATTTTTTAATCGACAGTGAGGCTACCTATTCTGTTTTGCCGTCCTTCTCTGGACCTAGCCTTCCATCCAATATCTCTGTAGTAGGAGTAAGTGGAAAGCCATCCACTCCATGAAAAACTCCCCTCCTTAATTGCTGCCTGGCCAACAACTACTTTGCGCACTCGTTCCTCATTCCCAGCTAAAAAGGGCCTCTACCAAAAGCAATCAGTGGAAATCAGTTTGGCTTTCCCCCACTCGCCTCAAACTTACTAAATTTTCTTAACTATCTCATACTCCCCAACCTTGCCAGGACCATCCTTCTGGGTTTTGCCCATATTCCAACAAATGCTTCCATTCCTCATTCCTATACTAATACTGTGCCTTATTTTATTCTTCATCCCTACGTCCAAATACCAACCATGGGCCCCGACCTTAACGACACCCCTTAACAGCAGGAAGTAGCCAGCCAGACCACGGCGCCCCTTTATCACTATTATCAATAAAAGGTTGTACTGTTTGGACGGAGGCAGGATGGTGCACTTCCGGGTTCTTCTTCACCACCAACTCTTCCCGTGTGTGCAAGAATGCAGCTGATGCCCGGGAAGGTGCAGATTAATCAGGCATGCACCAGGTGATGTCAATCTGAGGAGACCAAGATTTACCTGGTGGCACCTGCGGAGCGCCCCCCTCCCCCGACATGCCCGTGCCCCGCCTATTGCCCTTCCACTCCTAGAAAAGTTGCTCCCAGCAGATGCGCCGGGGGCAGGCTTTCTCAGCCCCCACTCTTGTCGGGACTGTATTAGAAACTCCATCCCCCCCCAGCTCCGGTCCCTGAAGCTAGATGACCAAAGAATAAATTT
>NW_022323724.1:0-2793 GCF_002776525.5 Piliocolobus tephrosceles
GTTAGTGGCCTGCTCCATGAAACATAAGTGTAACTCTGTGAGATGAATTCGCACATCACAGAGAAGTTTCTAAGAGAGCTTCTTTCCAGTTTTCCTCTGAGGAGACTTGCTTTGTCACCGTAAGCTTCATTGCGCTAAGAAGAATCCCAGAGCAGATTCCAAGCAAACTGCCTTAGCAAACTGATAGCTGAAGAGAAAAGTGTACCTTTGTGAGTTGCTCTCACGCACAGCAATGCAGTTTCTCAGAATGCTTCTTGCCACTTTCTGTCTGAGGATATATCCTTTTTCACCACAGCCCTCAATGAGCTCCCAAATATCACTTCGCTGAATCCAAGACAACAGCCTTAGCAAACTCCGGCAAGAAGCAATGTGTGGAACTCTGTGTGATGAAGTCACATATCAGAAAGCAATCTCTCAGATAGCTTCCCTCTAGTTATTATGTGATGATACTTCCTTTTTCACCCTGGGCCCCAATTGGCTGCCAAGTATAAACTTGCACATTGTACGAAAAAAGTGTTAGAATCTGCTTCTTGAGGACAAAGATGTAACTCTGTGAGACGAATTCACAGATCACAAAGAAGTTTCTCAGAAAGATTCTTTCCTGGTTGTTACTGATGATATACCCCTTACCAGCGTCGACCTCTATGCCATCCATGTTAGAACTTCTCAATTCCTTCAAAGACAGTGTTAGTGGCCTGCTCCATGAAACATAAGTGTAACTCTGTGAGATGAATTGACACATCACAGAGAAGTTTCTGAGAGAGCTTCTTTCCAGTTTTCCTCTGAGGAGACTTGCATTGTCACCGTAAGCTTCATTGCGCTAAGAAGAATCCCATAGCAGATTGCAAGCAAACTCTCTTAACAAACTGATAGCTGAAGAGAAAAGTGTAACTTTGTGAGTTGCTCTCACGCACAGCAATGCAGTTTCTCAGAATGCTTCTTGCCACTTTCTGTCTGAGGATATATCCCTTTTCACCATAGCCGTCAAAGAGCTCTCAAATATCGCTTCGCAGAATCCAAAACAACAGCCTTAGCAAACTCTGCCAAGAAGCAATGTGTGGAACTCTGTGTGATGAAGTCACATATCAGAAAGCAATCTCTCAGATAGCTTCCCTGTAGTTATTATGTGATGATATTTCCTTTTTCACCATGGGCCCCAATTGTCTGGAAAATATCAACTTGCACATTGTACGAAAAGAGTGTTAGAAACTGCTTCTTGAGGACAAATCTGTAACTCTGTGAGTCCAATTCACTGATCACAAAGAAGTTTCTCAGAAAGCTCCTTTCCTTTTTTTCTCTGATGATATCGCTTTTACCTGCGTAGGACTCTATGCCATCCAACTTAGAACTTCTCAATTTCCTCAAAGACAGGGTTAGTGGCCTGCTCCGTGAAACATAAGTGTAACTCTGTGAGATTAATTCACACAACACACAGAAGATTCTAAGAAAGCTTCTTTGCAGTTTTCCTCTGAGGACACTTTCTTTGTCACTGTAAGCTTCACTGTGCTAAGAAGAATCCCATAGCAGATTCCAAGCAAACTCTCTTAATACACTGATAGCTGAAGAGTAAAGTGTAACTCTGTGAGTTGCACTCACACACAGCAATGCAGTTTCTCAGAATGCTTCTTGCCAATTTCAGTCTGTGGATATATCCTTTTTCACCGTAGCCCTCAATGAGCTCCGAAATATCCCTTACCAGATTCCAAGACAACAGCCTCAGCAAACTCTGCCAAGAAGCAATGTGTGGAACTCTGTGTGATGAAGACACATATCAGAAAGCAATCTCTCAGATAGCTTCCCTCTAGTTATTATGTGATGATATTTCCTTTTTCACCCTGGGCCCCAATTGGCTGCCAAATATCAACTTGCACATTGTACGAAAAGAGTGTTAGAAACTGCTTCTTGAGGACAAAGGTGTAACTCTGTGACATGAATTCACAGATCACAAAGAGGTTTCTCAGAAAGCTTCTTTCCCGTTTTTCACTGAAGATATCCCATTTACCTGCGTAGGACTCTATGCCATCCAAGTTAGAACTTCTCAATTTCCACAAGACAGGGTAAGTGGCCTGCTCCATGAAACATAGGTGTAACTCTGTGAGATTAATTCACACATCACAGAGAAGTTTCTAAGAATGCTTCTTTGCAGTTTTCCTCTGACGACACTTTCTTTTTCACTGTAAGCCTCATTGTGCTAAGAAGAATCCCATAGCAGATTCCAAGCAAACTCTCTTAACAAACTGATAGCTTAAGACCAAAGTGTAACTCTGTGAGTTGCACTCACACACAGGAATGCAGTTTCTCAGAATGCTTCTTGCCACTTTCTGTCTGTGGATATATCCTTTTTCACCATAGCCCTCAAAGAGCTCCGAAATATCCCTTAGCAGATTCCAAGACAACAGCCTTAGCAAACTCTGCCAAGAAGCAATGTGTGGAACTCTGTGTGATGAAATCACATATCAGAAAGCAATCTCTCAGATAGCTTCCCTCTAGTTATTATGTGATGATATTTCCTTTTTCACCCTGGGCCCCAATTGGCTGGTAAATATCAACTTGCACATTGTACGAAAAGAGTGTTAGAAACTGCTTCTTGAGGACAAAGATGTAAGTCTGTGAGAGGAATTCACAGATCACAACGAAGTTTCTCAGAAAGCTTCTTTCCTTGTTTTCACTGATGATATCCCCTTTACCAGCGTCGACCTCTATGCCATCCAAGTTAGAACTTCTCAGTTTCTTCAAAGACAGTGTTAGTGGCCTGCTCCATGAAACATAAGTGTAACTCTGTGAGATGAATTC
>NW_022323725.1:0-2793 GCF_002776525.5 Piliocolobus tephrosceles
GAATTCATCTCACAGAGTTACACTTATGTTTCATGGAGCAGGCCACTAACACTGTCTTTGAAGAAACTGAGAAGTTCTAACTTGGATGGCATAGAGGTCGACGCTGGTAAAGGGGATATCATCAGTGAAAACAAGGAAAGAAGCTTTCTGAGAAACTTCGTTGTGATCTGTGAATTCCTCTCACAGACTTACATCTTTGTCCTCAAGAAGCAGTTTCTAACACTCTTTTCGTACAATGTGCAAGTTGATATTTACCAGCCAATTGGGGCCCAGGGTGAAAAAGGAAATATCATCACATAATAACTAGAGGGAAGCTATCTGAGAGATTGCTTTCTGATATGTGATTTCATCACACAGAGTTCCACACATTGCTTCTTGGCAGAGTTTGCTAAGGCTGTTGTCTTGGAATCTGCTAAGGGATATTTCGGAGCTCTTTGAGGGCTATGGTGAAAAAGGATATATCCACAGACAGAAAGTGGCAAGAAGCATTCTGAGAAACTGCATTCCTGTGTGTGAGTGCAACTCACAGAGTTACACTTTGGTCTTAAGCTATCAGTTTGTTAAGAGAGTTTGCTTGGAATCTGCTATGGGATTCTTCTTAGCACAATGAGGCTTACAGTGAAAAAGAAAGTGTCGTCAGAGGAAAACTGCAAAGAAGCATTCTTAGAAACTTCTCTGTGATGTGTGAATTAATCTCACAGAGTTACACCTATGTTTCATGGAGCAGGCCACTTACCCTGTCTTGTGGAAATTGAGAAGTTCTAACTTGGATGGCATAGAGTCCTACGCAGGTAAATGGGATATCTTCAGTGAAAAACGGGAAAGAAGCTTTCTGAGAAACCTCTTTGTGATCTGTGAATTCATGTCACAGAGTTACACCTTTGTCCTCAAGAAGCAGTTTCTAACACTCTTTTCGTACAATGTGCAAGTTGATATTTGGCAGCCAATTGGGGCCCAGGGTGAAAAAGGAAATATCATCACATAATAACTAGAGGGAAGCTATCTGAGAGATTGCTTTCTGATATGTGTCTTCATCACACAGAGTTCCACACATTGCTTCTTGGCAGAGTTTGCTGAGGCTGTTGTCTTGGAATCTGGTAAGGGATATTTCGGAGCTCATTGAGGGCTACGGTGAAAAAGGATATATCCACAGACTGAAATTGGCAAGAAGCATTCTGAGAAACTGCATTGCTGTGTGTGAGTGCAACTCACAGAGTTACACTTTACTCTTCAGCTATCAGTGTATTAAGAGAGTTTGCTTGGAATCTGCTATGGGATTCTTCTTAGCACAGTGAAGCTTACAGTGACAAAGAAAGTGTCCTCAGAGGAAAACTGCAAAGAAGCTTTCTTAGAATCTTCTGTGTGTTGTGTGAATTAATCTCACAGAGTTACACTTATGTTTCACGGAGCAGGCCACTAACCCTGTCTTTGAGGAAATTGAGAAGTTCTAAGTTGGATGGCATAGAGTCCTACGCAGGTAAAAGCGATATCATCAGAGAAAAAAAGGAAAGGAGCTTTCTGAGAAACTTCTTTGTGATCAGTGAATTGGACTCACAGAGTTACAGATTTGTCCTCAAGAAGCAGTTTCTAACACTCTTTTCGTACAATGTGCAAGTTGATATTTTCCAGACAATTGGGGCCCATGGTGAAAAAGGAAATATCATCACATAATAACTACAGGGAAGCTATCTGAGAGATTGCTTTCTGATATGTGACTTCATCACACAGAGTTCCACACATTGCTTCTTGGCAGAGTTTGCTAAGGCTGTTGTTTTGGATTCTGCGAAGCGATATTTGAGAGCTCTTTGACGGCTATGGTGAAAAGGGATATATCCTCAGACAGAAAGTGGCAAGAAGCATTCTGAGAAACTGCATTGCTGTGCGTGAGAGCAACTCACAAAGTTACACTTTTCTCTTCAGCTATCAGTTTGTTAAGAGAGTTTGCTTGCAATCTGCTATGGGATTCTTCTTAGCGCAATGAAGCTTACGGTGACAATGCAAGTCTCCTCAGAGGAAAACTGGAAAGAAGCTCTCTCAGAAACTTCTCTGTGATGTGTCAATTCATCTCACAGAGTTACACTTATGTTTCATGGAGCAGGCCACTAACACTGTCTTTGAAGGAATTGAGAAGTTCTAACATGGATGGCATAGAGGTCGACGCTGGTAAGGGGTATATCATCAGTAACAACCAGGAAAGAATCTTTCTGAGAAACTTCTTTGTGATCTGTGAATTCGTCTCACAGAGTTACATCTTTGTCCTCAAGAAGCAGATTCTAACACTTTTTTCGTACAATGTGCAAGTTTATACTTGGCAGCCAATTGGGGCCCAGGGTGAAAAAGGAAGTATCATCACATAATAACTAGAGGGAAGCTATCTGAGAGATTGCTTTCTGATATGTGACTTCATCACACAGAGTTCCACACATTGCTTCTTGCCGGAGTTTGCTAAGGCTGTTGTCTTGGATTCAGCGAAGTGATATTTGGGAGCTCATTGAGGGCTGTGGTGAAAAAGGATATATCCTCAGACAGAAAGTGGCAAGAAGCATTCTGAGAAACTGCATTGCTGTGCGTGAGAGCAACTCACAAAGGTACACTTTTCTCTTCAGCTATCAGTTTGCTAAGGCAGTTTGCTTGGAATCTGCTCTGGGATTCTTCTTAGCGCAATGAAGCTTACGGTGACAAAGCAAGTCTCCTCAGAGGAAAACTGGAAAGAAGCTCTCTTAGAAACTTCTCTGTGATGTGCGAATTCATCTCACAGAGTTACACTTATGTTTCATGGAGCAGGCCACTAAC
>NW_022323730.1:0-12043 GCF_002776525.5 Piliocolobus tephrosceles
ACGTATCTCAAAATAATAAGAGCTATTTATGACAAACCCACAGCTAACATCATACTGAATGAGCAAAAACTGGAAAAATTCCCTTTGAAAACTAGCACAAGACAGGGATGCCCTCTCTCACCACTCCTATTCAACATACTGTTGGAAGTTCTGGCTAGGGCAAGCAGGCAAGAGAAAGAAATCAAGGGGTATTCAGTTATGAAAAGAAGAAGTCAAATTGTCCCTGTTTGCAGATGACATGATTGTATATTTAGAAAACCCCATTGTCTCAGCCCAAAATCTCCTTAAGCTGATAAGAAACTTCAGCAAAGTCTCAGGATACAAAATCAATGTGCAAAAATCACAAGCATTCTTATACACCAGTAACAGACAAACAGAAAGCGAAATCATGAGTGAACTTCCATTCACAATTGCTTCAAAGAGAATAAAATACCTAGGAATCCAACTTACAAGGGATGTAAAGGATCTCTTCAAGGAGAACTACAAACCACTGCTCAGTGAAATCAAAGAGGACACAAACAAATGGAAGAACATACCATGCTCAAAGATAGGAAGAATCAATATCGTGAAAATGGCCATACTGCCCAAGGTCATTTATAGATTCAATGTCATCCCCATCAAGCTACCAATGACTTTCTTCACAGAAGTGGAAAAAACTGCTTTAAAGTTCATATGGAACCAAAAAAGAGCCCGCATTGCCAAGACAATCCTAAGTCAAAAGAACAAAGCTGGAGGTATCACGCTACCTGACTTCAAACTATACTACAAGTCTACAGTAACAAAAACAGCATGGAACTGGTACCAAAACAGAGATATAAACCAATGGAATAGAACAGAGTCCTCAGAAATAATACCACACATCTACAGCCATCTGATCTTTGACAAACCTGACGAAAACAAGAAATGGGGAAAGGATTCCCTATTTAATAAATGGCGTTAGGAAAATTGGCTAGCCATAAGTAGAAAGCTGAAACTGGATCCTTTTCTTACTCCTTATACGAAAATTAATTCAAGATGGATTAGAGACTTAAATGTTAGACCTAATACCATAAAAACCCTAGAAGAAAACCTAGGTAATACCATTCAGGACATAGGCATGGGCAAGGACTTCATGTCTAAAACACCAAAAGCAACGGCAACAAAAGCCAAAATTGACAAATGGAATCTAATTAAACTAAAGAGCTTCTGTACAGCAAAAGAAACTATCATCAGAGTGAACAGGCAACCTACAGAATGGGAGAAAATTTTTGCAATCTACTCATCTGACAAAGGGCTAATATCCAGAACCTACAAGGAACTCAAACAAATTTACAAGAAAAAAACAAACAACCCCATCAAAAAGTGGGCAAAGGATATGAACAGACATTTCTCAAAAGAGGACATGCATAAGCCAACAGACACATGAAAAATGGTCGTCATCACTGGCCATCAGAGAAATGCAAATCAAAACCACAATGAGATACCATCTCACACCAGTTAGAATGGCAATCATTAAAAAGTTAGGAAACAACAGGTGTTGGAGAGGATGTGGAGAAATAGGAACGCTTTTACACTGTTGGTGGGATTGTAAACTAGTTCAACTATTATGGAAAACAGTATGGCAATTCCTCAAGGATCTAGAACTAGATGTACCATATGACCCAGCCATCCCATTACTGGGTATATACCCAGAGGATTATAAATCATGCTGCTATAAAGACACATGCACACGTATGTTTATTGTGGCACTATTCACAATAGCAAAGACTTGGAATCAACCCAAATGTCCATCAGTGACAGACTGGATTAAGAAAATGTGGCACATATACACCACGGAATACTATGCAGTCATAAAAAAGGATGAGTTCGTGTCCTTGTAGGGACATGGATGTAGCTGGAAACCATCATTCTCAGCAAACTATCGCAAGAACAGAAAACCAAACACCGCATATTCTCACTCATAGGTCAGAACTGAACAATGAGATCACTTGGACTCAGGAAGGGGAACATCACACACCGGGGCCTATCATGGGGAGAGGGGAGGGAGGAGGGATTGCACTGGGAGTTATACCTGATGTAAATGACGAGTTGATGGGTGCTGACGAGTTGATGGGTGCAGCACACCAACATGGCATAAGTATACATATGTAACAAACCTGCACGTTATGCACATGTACCCTAGAACTTAAAGTATAATAATAATAAAAAAATAAAAATAAAAAAATAATTTAAAAAAAGATGGTAGGTTTTTTTATATTATATAGAACCATGACATTAATTATACAAAAAATCATAAAAGAATTTAACATGAAATATTATTAACAATAAAGTTCATTTATTTTGTATGTCAATCTTATGGTGGTATATTTATTTTGTATGTACTTTACCACAATTTTTAAAAAATTTAATGCCAACTATACCCAGTTATGTGCTGCCAATGAGAAACTAACTTTACATTTAAAGACGCTATAGGCTGAAAGTGAAAAGATAGAAAAAGATGTTCCATGTAAATGGTAACCAAGAGAGCAGGATGGCATTAATTATATCAGAAACCATAGACATAAGTCAAAAACAATCATGAGACAAAGAATGACATTTTATGATAATAATAGGATCAACCTACCAGAAACATAACAATTATAATTATATATGCACCCATCAGAACACTTAAATATATAAGGCAAATATTGACAGCACTTAAGAAACAGGAAGCAACACAATAATATAGGAAACTTTAATGCTGCAGTGCAAATAGTAAGACAGAACATCCAGACAAAA
This sequence comes from Piliocolobus tephrosceles, assembly GCF_002776525.5. Lineage (NCBI taxonomy): Eukaryota > Metazoa > Chordata > Mammalia > Primates > Cercopithecidae > Piliocolobus > Piliocolobus tephrosceles. The sequence goes on from NW_022323730.1 coordinate 2,758, forward strand.
AGAAAGAAAACAGGATTTTTGAATCACACTACAAACCAAATCAACCTAATATTCTACCTAACAGCAGCAGAATACACATCCCTTTAAACACACATGGATTTTTCTTCAGGACAGATCGTATGTCAGGCCACAAAACAAGTCTTAACAAATGTAAGACTGAAATCATGGCAAGTTGCTTTTCTGCTCTCACAATGCTATGAAATCAGAAATCAACAGCAGAAGAAAACTGAAAAACACACAAACACAGTCTTAACCACTGAATCAAAAAAGAAATAAAAAATTTAGAAAATATTTTCACAAATGAAAACAAAAATACAATATACCACAACTCATGGGATGCCACAAAAGCAGTACTAAAAGGGATGTTTACAGTGATAAACATTTACATTAAAAAAAGAACAGCTCAAATAAACAACCTAATTTTACACCTCCAGGAACTTGAAAAATAAGAATAAAATAAGCCCAAAATCAGCAGAAGTAAGAAAATACCAAAATTAGAACAGAAATAAACAAAATAGAAAATAGAAAAAACAACAACAACAACAACAACAACAAAACTAAGAGTTGTTTTTTTGAAAAAATAACCAAATTAATAAACCCTTAGCTAGACTACGGGAAAAAAAGAGAAATGACTCAAATGAATAAAATCAGATATGAAAGAAAAGACATTACCAGTAATAGCACAGAAATTAAAATAATATTTAAGAGACTACTATAGACAATTATATACCAATAAACTGGGTAATTGAGAAGAGATAAATTTCTAGAAACAACCTACACCAAGACTAAATCAAGAAGAAATAGAAAGTCTGAACAGACCCACAACTAGCTTGAATTAGTAATCAAAAGCCTTCCAACAAAGAAAAGCCCAAGGCGAGATGGCTTCACTGGTAAATTCTATCAAGCATTAATACCAATCCTTCTCAAACTTTTCCAAAACTGAAGACAAGGAACACTTTCAAACTCACTTTATGAAGTATGCATTACCCTGACATCAAAGCTAAAGAAATACATCACAAGAAAACAAAACTATAGGCCAATATCTCTTATAAACACACATACAATATCCTCAAAATAATACTAACAACTGAATTCAACAACACATAAAAAGAATTATACATCATGATCAAATGAGAGTTATCCCTGAGATACAAGGATGGTTCAACATACACAAATCAATCAATATGACACAACACATTAACTGGATGAAAGGAAAAACCCACACGATCATCTCAACAGACACAGAAAAAGCATTTGATAAAGTTCAACACGTAGGAATGGAAGGAAATCACCTCAACAAAAAAAAAGATCATATCTGAAAAGCCCACAGCTGAAATAAACTCAATAGTGGAAAACTGAAAGCTTTTCTTCTAAGATCAGCAACAAGGCACAGATGCCTATTCTCGACACTTCAACACAGTACTGGAAGTCCCGGCCAGATCAATTTGGCAAGAAAAAGAAATTACAAGCACTCATATGGAAAAGAAGTAAAACTGACCCTATTTACATACTATATAATCTTAAATATAAAAATCTCTCAAGACTCCACTAAAAAAAAAAGTTGGAACTAATAAATTCAGCAAAGTTGCAGGATACAAAATGAACATACAGAAATCACCTGGATTTCTAGACACTAACAAAAACTATCTAAAAAGGGAATTAGCAAAGCAGCTATTTATAGTAATAATAAAAAGAATAAAATACCTAGAAATAAACTTAACTAAGGAGGTGAAAGACTTGTACATGGAAAAGTACAAAACACTGATGAAAGAAAGTAAACAGGACACAAACAAATGGGAAGACATCCCAAGGTCATGGATTGGAAGAAAAGGTCTGTACCATCCAAAGTGACCAAACTCAACAGAATGACTATCAAAATCCCACTGGTATTTCTATAGAAATAGAAAAAAATAATTCTAAAATTACTATATAGAACCACAAAAGACCACAAATAGCAAAGTCAATCTTGAGAAAGAATAAAACTGGAGACATCATACTTCCTGTTTTCAAAATATATTACAAAGCTATAGTAATTAAAACAGTATGGTACTGGCATAAAGACAGACACATAGACCATGCCCAGATATATTCACACATATACAGTATCTTAGTCCATTAGTGCTGCTATAAGAAAACACAGTTAGCTCTCCATATCTGTGGGTTCTGCAATTGTGAATTCAACCAACCACTGATCAAAAATACTCCCCCCGTAGGCTGGGCGCGGTGGCTCATGCCTGTAATCTCAGCACTTTGGGAGGCCGAGGCAGGTGGAACACCTGAGGTCAGGAGTTCAAGACCAGCCTGGCCAACATGGTGAAACCCCATCTACTAAAAATACAAAAATTAGCTGGGCGTGGTGGTGGGCACCTGTAATCCCAACTACTTGGGTGGCTGAGGCAGGAGAACCACTTGAACCCAGCAGGCAGAGGTTGCAGTGAGCCGAGACTGCACCACTGCACTCCAGCCTAGGCAACAAGAGCAAAACTCTATCTCAAATAAACAAACAAACAACAACAACAACAAAAATTTCCCCAAAAAAATACAAAAAATAAAAATACAAAATACAAGTTTAAAAAAAGACAGTATAACAACTATTTGCATAACATTTACACTATATTAGGTATTATAAGTAATCCAGAGATTATTTCAAGTATATGGGAAGATGTACATAGGTTATATGCAAATATTATACCATTTTATTTTATTTTATTTGAGATAGAGTTTCACTCTTGTTGCCCAGGCTGGAGTGCAATGGTGCAATCTCAGCTCACTGCAACCTCCATGTCCTGGGTTCAAGCGATTCTCCTGCCTCCACCTCCCAAGTAGCTGGGATTACAGGAATGTGCCACCACACCTGGGTAATTTTGTATTTTTAGTAGAGTCAGTGTTTCACCATGTTAGACAGGCTGGTCTCAAACTCCTGACCTTAGGTGATCCACCCGCCTCAGCCTCCCAAAGTGCTGGTGTTACAGACATGAGCCACCATACCTAGCCACTATACCATTTTATATCAGAGACTTAAGCAATCACAGATTTTTGTATCTGAGGGGTATCCTGGAATCAAGCCCCCATGGATACCAAAAAATAACTGTACCACAGACTGGGCAATGTATAAAGGACAGGTTTTTTTTCACAGTTCTGGAGGCTAAAATGACTAAAATCATGGTACTAGCATCTGCTTTTCAAGATGACACCTTACACACTTTTGGGTCCCCAAAAACTTAACTACGAATAGCCTACTGTTGACTGGAAGCTTTATCAATAACATAAACGGTGGATAAACATATATTTTTATGTTACATGTACTATATACTGTGTTCTTACAATAAAGTATGCTAGAAAAAAGAATGTTTTTAAGAAAATCATAAGGGAGAAAAACATTTTCTATTCATAAGTAGAAGAGGGATTATCATAAAGGTCTTTACCCTTATTATCTTCACAGTGAGTAGGCTGAGGAAGAGGAGGCAGAGGAGGCATTGGTGTTGTTGTGTCAGAGGTGGCAGGGAGGAAGAAAATCCACCTGTATGTTCAAACCCATGTTGTTGGAGGGGTCAACGGTACTGCCTAACTCTACCTTGTCTGTAATCACTTATCACTGCTGACAAAGACACATTTTTGTTAGAAACAAATTAGCAAAAGAAATTAGTGGTGAAAACATTAATCTTTTGAGGTTTTTCAGAATTACTGAACAATTACAGAAAAAGGGGCCTGTAGCTAGAGTACGAAGAGACCTCTAATCTGTGTACTTTATACTTCACAGCATAAAGGAAGGGAAGAATGAAGTTCATTTGAAGTTTTCCCAGATGAGCAAAAACAAATCCCTCATTCAGAGGTGCAACTACACTTTAATATTAGTGCAGGCATCTGGAGGCTCCTGGTAATGCTTAATGACAGCTTACAAAGGCGATGTGGGTGTGTATCTGGTGGGTAGTGGGGTATGGTGATCACTTAAACTAAAAGGAAGTTTAAGAGATCAACTCAGCAACAGTGTAAAAGTGTTCCTATTTCTCCACATCCTCTCCAACACCTGTTGATCAGTGACAGACTGGATTAAGAAAATGTGGCACATATACACCAATACTACGCAGCCATAAAAAAGGATGAGTTTGCGTCCTTTGTAGGGACATGGATGCAGCTGGAAACCATCATTCTTAGCAAACTATCACAAGAAGAGAAAACCAAACACTGCATGTTCTCACTCATAGGTGGGAACTGAACAATGAGTTCACTTGGACTCGGGAAGGGGAACATCACACAATGGGGCCTATCATGGGGAGGGGGTAGGGGGGAGGAATTGCATTGGGGAGTTATACCTGATATAAATGACGAATTGATGGGTGCTGACGAGTTGATGGGTGCAGCACACCAACATGGCACAAGTATACATATGTAACAAACCTGCACGTCATGCACATGTACCCTAGAACTTAAAGTATAATAAAAAAAAAAAAAGAAAAAAAAAAAAAGAGATCAACTCAGAAAGTAAGATCCTAAATCAGTGGTTCTCAAAGAGTGATAACTAAATCTGAAGTGGTTCTCAAACGGCAGTCCAAAAAAGCAGCCCTTGCATCAACTGAAACTTATTAGAAATGCAAATTCTTAGGCCTCCCCTTAGACCTACTGATTCAGAGTTCTGTGCATGAAGCCCAGTAATCTGTGTTTTAATAAGGTCTCTTGCTACTGATTCAGATGCATGCTAATTAAGAACCACTGCTCTAAAATCCACTAAGTGGCAGTTTGCCACCAAAAGGCTATTTTAAGTCCATGGTTCTCAACCTTGGCTGCATATGAGTATAATTAAGAAGCTTCCAATGTAAGGCCCTACCTCAGAGAATATGATTTCATAGTTTTTGCTTCAGCCAAGTTTGAGAATCATGTCTCTAGATGATTTAATAATTTCAATCAAACAGGGTTAAAATTTGAAAAAGAAAAACAGTATATCAACATTTTCAGTCTAAAAATACTCATCTTCCCACCATATAAGTATAAATTAATAACCCCATACTGTCAGCTAATAGTTAGACAAAATATAAAACTGAAATTAATAACACAGGATTAAAATGAAACCTAATGTTTACATGAATTCACTGGGAAAACATAAGAATACAGTATTATTTTTTTTCAAAAAGAAATTTTGAAATGTATAAGCTGTAACAGAGTGGCAAGAATACTTGACTTTGTATCTCAGGTATATCTGGGCAAGAGATTTGGCTCTGTCTTCTATCAGTTGTAACATTTTGATTAATTTTATTTTTCTTTCCTTAACCTCCACTTCTCCTCCAGAAAACAGTCAATAATATGACTCTCTTATCAAAGAGATGTGGTGAGGATTAAACAAAACATGTAAAGCACTTACCACTATAACTGGCATATAGTTTATGCTCATTAAATGTAATCTTATTAGTAAAAACATGATGTTAAAGTGAAAATATAGTAACAAAATAATCAATAAATTCTAAGAGTCTGGTAAAATTTATTTCTAATACTCTAAGCAAAGAAAAAGAGGTATTAAGACAATACCAATAGTAAAGATTTAGGTGAAGGTCTCCATATCAGAAGTGCAGGAAGCAAGTACAGTTAGATATAAACACTGTACTCACGTCCCTTATCCTCCTATCAATGGAAGCAATCCCACCTGTTCACTCAAGTCTCTCTGAAGAAAAAGTAGTTTACAAGAATAAACCCATGTCTATAGTGTCTGCTAGACACATCTCAAATACACATAACAAATTCATACTCTCTGTTGCCAAGATCATATTTTTAATTCCTTCATAAATTTAATCATTAATAATGTAAACAAATTCCCATTTGATTTGGCTGGATATGAAATTCTGGGTTTAAAATTCTTTTCTTTAAGAATGTTGAATATTGGCCCCCACTGTCTTCTGGCTTGGAGAGTTTCTCCCGAGAGATCTGCTGTTAGTCTGATGGGCTTCCCTTTGTGGGTAACCCGACCTTTCTCTCTGGCTGCCCTTAAGATTTTTTCCTTCATTTCAACTTCGGTGAATCTGGCAATTATGTGTCTTGGAGTTGCTCTTCTCGAGGAGTATCTTTGTGGCATTCTTTGTATTTTCTGAATTTGAATGTTGGCCTGCCTTACTAGGTTGGGGAAGTTCTCCTAGATGATATCCTGAAGAGTGTTTTCCAACTTGGTCCTATTTTCCCCCTCACTTTCAGGCACACCAATCAGACATAGATTCGGTCTTTTCACATAATCCCATATTTCTTGGAGGCTTTGTTCACTTCTTTTTCCTTTTTTCTCTCTAGACTTCTTTTCTCGCTTCATTTCATTCATTTGATCTTCAATCATTGATACTCTTTCTTCCAGTTGATCAAGTCGGTTACTGAAGCTTGTGCATTTGTCACGTATTTCTAGTGTCATGGTTTTTATCTCTGTCAGTTCGTTATACGGCCTTCTCTGCATTGATTATTCTACTTATCCATTCTTTCATTCTTTTTTCAAGATTTTTAGTTTCTTTGCACTGGGTACGTAGTTCCTCCTTTAGCTCTGAGAAGTCTGATCGACTGAAGCCTTCTCCTCTCAACTCGTCAAAGTCATTCTCCGTCCAGCTTTGATCCATTGCTGGCAAAGAGCTGCGTTCCTTTGCAGGGGGAGATACGCTCTTATTTTTTGAATTTCCAACTTTTCTGCCTTGCTTTTTCCCCATCTTTGTGGTTTTATCTGCCTTTGGTCTTTGATGCTGGTGACATACTGATGGGGTTTTGGTGTGGGTAAGTCCTTTCTGTTTGTTAGTTTTCCTTCTAAAAGTCAGGACCCTCAGCTGTAGGTCTGTTGGAGATTGCCTGAGGTCCACTCCAGACCCTGTTTGCCTGGGTATCAGCAGCAGAGGCTGCAGAAGATAGAATACTGCTGAACAGCGAGTGCTCCTGTCTGATTCTTCCTCTGGAAGCTTCGTCTCAGGGGTGTACCCCGCCGTGTGAGGTGTGAGGTATCAGTCTGCATCTAGCAGGGGATGTTTCCCAGTTAGGCTACTCATGGGTCAGGGACCCACTTGAGCAGGCAGTCTCTCCGTTCTCAGATCTCAACCTCCGTGCTGGGAGATCCACTGCTCTCTTCAAAGCTGTCAAATAGCTGTCAGACTCCACCCAGAGGTGGAGTCTACAGAGACAGGCAGGCCTCCTTGAGCATCAGTGAAGGAGAAATAATATCCTTTACAGATAAGCAAATGCTTAGAGATTTTGTCACCACCAGGCCTGCCCTACAAGAGATCCTGAAGTAAGCACTAAACATGGAAAGGAAAAACCGGTACCAGCCATTGCAAAAACATGCCAAAATGTAAAGACCATCGAGGCTAGGAAGAAACTGCATCAACTAACGAGCAAAATAACCAGCTAATATCACAATGACAGGATCAAGTTCACACATAACAATATTAAACTTAAATGTAAATGAACTAAATGGTCCAATTAAAAGACACAGACTGGCAAATGGGATAAAAAGTCATGACCCATCAGTTTGCTATATTCAAGAGACACATCTCACATGCAGAGACGCATAAAGGCTCAAAATAAAGGGATGGAGGAAGATCTACCAACCAAATGGAGAAGAAAAAAAAAGCAGAGGTTGCAATCCTAGTCTCTGATAAAACAGACTTAAAACCATCAAAGATCAAAAGAGACAAAGAAGGCCATTACATAATGGAAAAGGGATCAATTCAACAGGAAGAGCTAACTATCCTAAATACATATGCACCCAATACAGGAGCACCCAGATTCATAAAGCAAGTCCTTAGAGACTTACAAAGAGACTTAGACTCCCATACAATAATAATGGGAGACTTCAACACTCCACTGTCAACATTAGACAGATCAACGAGACAGAAAGTTAACAAGGATATCCAGGAATTGAACTCAACTCTGCACCAAGCGGAACTAATAGACATCTATAGAACTCTCCACCCCAAATCAACAGAATATACACTCTTCTCAGCACCACATCGCACTTATTCCAAAATTGATCACATAGTTGGAAGTAAGGCACTCCTCAGCAAATGTACAAGAACAGAAATTATAACAAACTGTCTCTCAGGCCACAGTGCAATCAAACTAGAACCCAGGACTAAGAAAATCAATCAAAACCGCTCAATTACATCGTAACCTGAACAACCTGCTCATGAATGACTCCTGGGTACATAACGAAATGAAGGCAGAAATAAAGAAGTTCTTTGAAACCAATGAGAACAAAGATACATCATACCAGAATCTCTGGGACACATTTAAAGCAGTGTGTACAGGGAAATTTATAGCACTAAATGCCCACAAGAGAAAGCTGGAAAGATCTAAAATTGACAGCCTAACATCACAATTAAAAGAACTAGAGAAGCAAGAGCAAACACATTCAAAAGCTAGCAGAAGGCAAGAAATAACTAAGATCAGAGCAGAACTGAAGGAGATACAGACACAAAAAAACCCTCCAAAAAATGAACGAATCCAGGAGCTGGTTTTTTGAAAAGATCAACAAAATTGATAGACCGCTAGCAAGACTAATAAAGAAGAAAACAGAGAAGAATCAAATACACACAATAAAAACTGATACAGGGGATATCACCACCGACCCCACAGAAATACAAACTATCATCAGAGAATACTATAAACACCTCTATGCAAATAAACTAGAAAATCTAGAAGAAATAGATAATTTCCTGGACACTTACACTCTCCCAAGACTAAACCAGGAAGAAGCTGAATTCCTGAATAGACCAATAGCAGGCTCTGAAACTGAGGCAATAATTAATAGCCTACCAACCAAAAACAGTCCAGGACCAGACGGATTCACAACTGAATTCTACCAGAGGTACAAGGAGGAGCTGGTACCATTCCTTCTGAAACTATTCCAATCAACAGAAAAAGAGGGAATCCTCCCTAACTCATTTTACGAGGCCAATATCATCCTGATGCCAAAGCCTGGCAGAGGCACAACAAAAAAAGAGAATTTTAGACCAATATCCCGGATGAACATCGATGCAAAAATCCTCAATAAAATACTGGCAAACTGGATCCAGCAGCACATCTAAAAGCTTATCCACAGTAATCAAGTGGGCTTCATCCCTGGGATGCGAGGCCGGTTCAACATACGCAAATCAATAAATGTAATCCAGCATATAAACAGAACCAAAGACAAAAACCACATGATTATCTCAATAGATGCAGAAAAGGCCTTTGACAAAATTCAACAGCCCTTCATGATAAAAACGCTCAATAAATTCGGTATTGATGGAACGTATCTCAAAATAATAAGAGCTATTTATGACAAACCCACAGCTAA
>NW_022323731.1:0-1130 GCF_002776525.5 Piliocolobus tephrosceles
TGCCATTTAGAATGGTGATCATTAATAAGTCAGGAAGCAACAGATGCGGGAGAGGATGTGAATAAACAGAAACACTTTTACACTGTTGGTAGGAGTGTAAATTAGTTCAACCATTTGGAAGACAGTGTGGCAATTCCTCAAGGATCTAGAACTAAAAATACCATTTGATCCAGCAATCCTATTACTGAGTATATACTCAAAGGATTATAAATCATTCTACTATAAAGACACATGCACACCTATGTTTATTGCAGCACTATTCACAATAGCAAAGACTTGAAAACAATCCAAATGCCCATCAATGTTAGACTCGATAAAGAAAATGTGACACATACACACCATGGAATACTATGCAGCAATAAAAAAGGATGAGTTCACATCCTTTCCAGGAACATGGATGAAGCTGGAAACCATCATTCTCAGCAAACTAACACAGGAACAGAAAACCAAATACCACATGTTCTCACTCATAAGTGGAAGTTGAACAATGAGAACATATGGGCACAGGGAGAGGAACATCACACACTGGGGCCTATCAGAGGTTGGGGGCCAAGGGGAGGGATGTCATTAGGAGAAATACCTAATGTAGATGATGAGTTGATGAGGGCAGCAAACCACCATGGCACACGCATACTTATGTAACAAACCTGCACGTTCTGCACATGTATCCCAGAACTTAAAGTAAAATAAAAATAAATAAATAAATAAGAAATTGAAAAAAGTCAAGGCAATAAAAACCCCAAAACATAAAAACAAAAAAATAAATCACAAGGAAATTAAAACATACCACCAGAGAAAACCACTTTTACACAAAGGAAGACAGGAAGTAAGGAAGAAAAGAAGACAGGATTGATAAAGCAACTAGTAAATAAACAACAAAATGGCAGTATTGAGTTCTTACTTATAAATGCCAACATTGAATGTAAATGGACTAACTTCTGCAATCAAAAGACATAGAGTCCTTGAGTGGTAATAAAACAAGACCCAACTATATGCTCCTACAAGAAACTCACTTCATCTATAAAGGCATGCAAAGACTGGAAATAAAAGGATGGAAAAAGATAATCCATGCAAAGGCAAGCAAAAAAAGAACAGGAGTAGCTATATTTATATCAGAGAAATAAATTTCA
>NW_022323732.1:0-12043 GCF_002776525.5 Piliocolobus tephrosceles
TTAGCTGTGGGTTTGTCATAAATAGCTCTTATTATTTTGAGATACGTTCCATCAATACCGAATTTATTGAGCGTTTTTATCATGAAGGGCTGTTGAATTTTGTCAAAGGCCTTTTCTGCATCTATTGAGATAATCATGTGGTTTTTGTCTTTGGTTCTGTTTATATGCTGGATTACATTTATTGATTTGCGTATGTTGAACCGGCCTCGCATCCCAGGGATGAAGCCCACTTGATTACTGTGGATAAGCTTTTAGATGTGCTGCTGGATCCAGTTTGCCAGTATTTTATTGAGGATTTTTGCATCGATGTTCATCCGGGATATTGGTCTAAAATTCTCTTTTTTTGTTGTGCCTCTGCCAGGCTTTGGCATCAGGATGATATTGGCCTCGTAAAATGAGTTAGGGAGGATTCCCTCTTTTTCTGTTGATTGGAATAGTTTCAGAAGGAATGGTACCAGCTCCTCCTTGTACCTCTGGTAGAATTCAGTTGTGAATCCGTCTGGTCCTGGACTGTTTTTGGTTGGTAGGCTATTAATTATTGCCTCAGTTTCAGAGCCTGCTATTGGTCTATTCAGGAATTCAGCTTCTTCCTGGTTTAGTCTTGGGAGAGTGTAAGTGTCCAGGAAATTATCTATTTCTTCTAGATTTTCTAGTTTATTTGCATAGAGGTGTTTATAGTATTCTCTGATGATAGTTTGTATTTCTGTGGGGTCGGTGGTGATATCCCCTGTATCAGTTTTTATTGTGTGTATTTGATTCTTCTCTGTTTTCTTCTTTATTAGTCTTGCTAGCGGTCTATCAATTTTGTTGATCTTTTCAAAAAACCAGCTCCTGGATTCGTTCATTTTTTGGAGGGTTTTTTTGTGTCTGTATCTCCTTCAGTTCTGCTCTGATCTTAGTTATTTCTTGCCTTCTGCTAGCTTTTGAATGTGTTTGCTCTTGCTTCTCTAGTTCTTTTAATTGTGATGTTAGGCTGTCAATTTTAGATCTTTCCAGCTTTCTCTTGTGGGCATTTAGTGCTATAAATTTCCCTGTACACACTGCTTTAAATGTGTCCCAGAGATTCTGGTATGATGTATCTTTGTTCTCATTGGTTTCAAAGAACTTCTTTATTTCTGCCTTCATTTCGTTATGTACCCAGGAGTCATTCATGAGCAGGTTGTTCAGGTTACGATGTAATTGAGCGGTTTTGATTGATTTTCTTAGTCCTGGGTTCTAGTTTGATTGCACTGTGGCCTGAGAGACAGTTTGTTATAATTTCTGTTCTTGTACATTTGCTGAGGAGTGCCTTACTTCCAACTATGTGATCAATTTTGGAATAAGTGCGATGTGGTGCTGAGAAGAGTGTATATTCTGTTGATTTGGGGTGGAGAGTTCTATAGATGTCTATTAGTTCCGCTTGGTGCAGAGTTGAGTTCAATTCCTGGATATCCTTGTTAACTTTCTGTCTCGTTGATCTGTCTAATGTTGACAGTGGAGTGTTGAAGTCTCCCATTATTATTGTATGGGAGTCTAAGTCTCTTTGTAAGTCTCTAAGGACTTGCTTTATGAATCTGGGTGCTCCTGTATTGGGTGCATATGTATTTAGGATAGTTAGCTCTTCCTGTTGAATTGATCCCTTTTCCATTATGTAATGGCCTTCTTTGTCTCTTTTGATCTTTGATGGTTTTAAGTCTGTTTTATCAGAGACTAGGATTGCAACCTCTGCTTTTTTTTTCTTCTCCATTTGGTTGGTAGATCTTCCTCCATCCCTTTATTTTGAGCCTTTATGCGTCTCTGCATGTGAGATGTGTCTCTTGAATATAGCAAACTGATGGGTCATGACTTTTTATCCCATTTGCCAGTCTGTGTCTTTTAATTGGACCATTTAGTTCATTTACATTTAAGTTTAATATTGTTATGTGTGAACTTGATCCTGTCATTGTGATATTAGCTGGTTATTTTGCTCGTTAGTTGATGCAGTTTCTTCCTAGCCTCGATGGTCTTTACATTTTGGCATGTTTTTGCAATGGCTGGTACCGGTTTTTCCTTTCCATGTTTAGTGCTTACTTCAGGATCTCTTGTAGGGCAGGCCTGGTGGTGACAAAATCTCTAAGCATTTGCTTATCTGTAAAGGATATTATTTCTCCTTCACTGATGCTCAAGGAGGCCTGCCTGTCTCTGTAGACTCCACCTCTGGGTGGAGTCTGACAGCTATTTGACAGCTTTGAAGAGAGCAGTGGATCTCCCAGCACGGAGGTTGAGATCTGAGAACGGAGAGACTGCCTGCTCAAGTGGGTCCCTGACCCATGAGTAGCCTAACTGGGAAACATCCCCTGCTAGATGCAGACTGATACCTCACACCTCACACGGCGGGGTACACCCCTGAGACGAAGCTTCCAGAGGAAGAATCAGACAGGAGCACTCGCTGTTCAGCAGTATTCTATCTTCTGCAGCCTCTGCTGCTGATACCCAGGCAAACAGGGTCTGGAGTGGACCTCAGGCAATCTCCAACAGACCTACAGCTGAGGGTCCTGACTTTTAGAAGGAAAACTAACAAACAGAAAGGACTTACCCACACCAAAACCCCATCAGTATGTCACCAGCATCAAAGACCAAAGGCAGATAAAACCACAAAGATGGGGAAAAAGCAAGGCAGAAAAGTTGGAAATTCAAAAAATAAGAGCGTATCTCCCCCTGCAAAGGAACGCAGCTCTTTGCCAGCAATGGATCAAAGCTGGACGGAGAATGACTTTGACGAGTTGAGAGGAGAAGGCTTCAGTCGATCAGACTTCTCAGAGCTAAAGGAGGAACTACGTACCCAGTGCAAAGAAACTAAAAATCTTGAAAAAAGAATGAAAGAATGGATAAGTAGAATAATCAATGCAGAGAAGGCCGTATAACGAACTGACAGAGATAAAAACCATGACACTAGAAATACGTGACAAATGCACAAGCTTCAGTAACCGACTTGATCAACTGGAAGAAAGAGTATCAATGATTGAAGATCAAATGAATGAAATGAAGCGAGAAAAGAAGTCTAGAGAGAAAAAAGGAAAAAGAAGTGAACAAAGCCTCCAAGAAATATGGGATTATGTGAAAAGACCGAATCTATGTCTGATTGGTGTGCCTGAAAGTGAGGGGGAAAATAGGACCAAGTTGGAAAACACTCTTCAGGATATCATCTAGGAGAACTTCCCCAACCTAGTAAGGCAGGCCAACATTCAAATTCAGAAAATACAAAGAATGCCACAAAGATACTCCTCGAGAAGAGCAACTCCAAGACACATAATTGCCAGATTCACCGAAGTTGAAATGAAGGAAAAAATCTTAAGGGCAGCCAGAGAGAAAGGTCGGGTTACCCACAAAGGGAAGCCCATCAGACTAACAGCAGATCTCTCGGGAGAAACTCTCCAAGCCAGAAGACAGTGGGGGCCAATATTCAACATTCTTAAAGAAAAGAATTTTAAACCCAGAATTTCATATCCAGCCAAATCAAATGGGAATTTGTTTACATTATTAATGATTAAATTTATGAAGGAATTAAAAATATGATCTTGGCAACAGAGAGTATGAATTTGTTATGTGTATTTGAGATGTGTCTAGCAGACACTATAGACATGGGTTTATTCTTGTAAACTACTTTTTCTTCAGAGAGACTTGAGTGAACAGGTGGGATTGCTTCCATTGATAGGAGGATAAGGGACGTGAGTACAGTGTTTATATCTAACTGTACTTGCTTCCTGCACTTCTGATATGGAGACCTTCACCTAAATCTTTACTATTGGTATTGTCTTAATACCTCTTTTTCTTTGCTTAGAGTATTAGAAATAAATTTTACCAGACTCTTAGAATTTATTGATTATTTTGTTACTATATTTTCACTTTAACATCATGTTTTTACTAATAAGATTACATTTAATGAGCATAAACTATATGCCAGTTATAGTGGTAAGTGCTTTACATGTTTTGTTTAATCCTCACCACATCTCTTTGATAAGAGAGTCATATTATTGACTGTTTTCTGGAGGAGAAGTGGAGGTTAAGGAAAGAAAAATAAAATTAATCAAAATGTTACAACTGATAGAAGACAGAGCCAAATCTCTTGCCCAGATATACCTGAGATACAAAGTCAAGTATTCTTGCCACTCTGTTACAGCTTATACATTTCAAAATTTCTTTTTGAAAAAAAATAATACTGTATTCTTATGTTTTCCCAGTGAATTCATGTAAACATTAGGTTTCATTTTAATCCTGTGTTATTAATTTCAGTTTTATATTTTGTCTAACTATTAGCTGACAGTATGGGGTTATTAATTTATACTTATATGGTGGGAAGATGAGTATTTTTAGACTGAAAATGTTGATATACTGTTTTTCTTTTTCAAATTTTAACCCTGTTTGATTGAAATTATTAAATCATCTAGAGACATGATTCTCAAACTTGGCTGAAGCAAAAACTATGAAATCATATTCTCTGAGGTAGGGCCTTACATTGGAAGCTTCTTAATTATACTCATATGCAGCCAAGGTTGAGAACCATGGACTTAAAATAGCCTTTTGGTGGCAAACTGCCACTTAGTGGATTTTAGAGCAGTGGTTCTTAATTAGCATGCATCTGAATCAGTAGCAAGAGACCTTATTAAAACACAGATTACTGGGCTTCATGCACAGAACTCTGAATCAGTAGGTCTAAGGGGAGGCCTAAGAATTTGCATTTCTAATAAGTTTCAGTTGATGCAAGGGCTGCTTTTTTGGACTGCCGTTTGAGAACCACTTCAGATTTAGTTATCACTCTTTGAGAACCACTGATTTAGGATCTTACTTTCTGAGTTGATCTCTTTTTTTTTTTTTCTTTTTTTTTTTTTATTATACTTTAAGTTCTAGGGTACATGTGCATGACGTGCAGGTTTGTTACATATGTATACTTGTGCCATGTTGGTGTGCTGCACCCATCAACTCGTCAGCACCCATCAATTCGTCATTTATATCAGGTATAACTCCCCAATGCAATTCCTCCCCCCTACCCCCTCCCCATGATAGGCCCCATTGTGTGATGTTCCCCTTCCCGAGTCCAAGTGAACTCATTGTTCAGTTCCCACCTATGAGTGAGAACATGCAGTGTTTGGTTTTCTCTTCTTGTGATAGTTTGCTAAGAATGATGGTTTCCAGCTGCATCCATGTCCCTACAAAGGACGCAAACTCATCCTTTTTTATGGCTGCGTAGTATTGGTGTATATGTGCCACATTTTCTTAATCCAGTCTGTCACTGATCAACAGGTGTTGGAGAGGATGTGGAGAAATAGGAACACTTTTACACTGTTGCTGAGTTGATCTCTTAAACTTCCTTTTAGTTTAAGTGATCACCATACCCCACTACCCACCAGATACACACCCACATCGCCTTTGTAAGCTGTCATTAAGCATTACCAGGAGCCTCCAGATGCCTGCACTAATATTAAAGTGTAGTTGCACCTCTGAATGAGGGATTTGTTTTTGCTCATCTGGGAAAACTTCAAATGAACTTCATTCTTCCCTTCCTTTATGCTGTGAAGTATAAAGTACACAGATTAGAGGTCTCTTCGTACTCTAGCTACAGGCCCCTTTTTCTGTAATTGTTCAGTAATTCTGAAAAACCTCAAAAGATTAATGTTTTCACCACTAATTTCTTTTGCTAATTTGTTTCTAACAAAAATGTGTCTTTGTCAGCAGTGATAAGTGATTACAGACAAGGTAGAGTTAGGCAGTACCGTTGACCCCTCCAACAACATGGGTTTGAACATACAGGTGGATTTTCTTCCTCCCTGCCACCTCTGACACAACAACACCAATGCCTCCTCTGCCTCCTCTTCCTCAGCCTACTCACTGTGAAGATAATAAGGGTAAAGACCTTTATGATAATCCCTCTTCTACTTATGAATAGAAAATGTTTTTCTCCCTTATGATTTTCTTAAAAACATTCTTTTTTCTAGCATACTTTATTGTAAGAACACAGTATATAGTACATGTAACATAAAAATATATGTTTATCCACCGTTTATGTTATTGATAAAGCTTCCAGTCAACAGTAGGCTATTCGTAGTTAAGTTTTTGGGGACCCAAAAGTGTGTAAGGTGTCATCTTGAAAAGCAGATGCTAGTACCATGATTTTAGTCATTTTAGCCTCCAGAACTGTGAAAAAAAACCTGTCCTTTATACATTGCCCAGTCTGTGGTACAGTTATTTTTTGGTATCCATGGGGGCTTGATTCCAGGATACCCCTCAGATACAAAAATCTGTGATTGCTTAAGTCTCTGATATAAAATGGTATAGTGGCTAGGTATGGTGGCTCATGTCTGTAACACCAGCACTTTGGGAGGCTGAGGCGGGTGGATCACCTAAGGTCAGGAGTTTGAGACCAGCCTGTCTAACATGGTGAAACACTGACTCTACTAAAAATACAAAATTACCCAGGTGTGGTGGCACATTCCTGTAATCCCAGCTACTTGGGAGGTGGAGGCAGGAGAATCGCTTGAACCCAGGACATGGAGGTTGCAGTGAGCTGAGATTGCACCATTGCACTCCAGCCTGGGCAACAAGAGTGAAACTCTATCTCAAATAAAATAAAATAAAATGGTATAATATTTGCATATAACCTATGTACATCTTCCCATATACTTGAAATAATCTCTGGATTACTTATAATACCTAATATAGTGTAAATGTTATGCAAATAGTTGTTATACTGTCTTTTTTTAAACTTGTATTTTGTATTTTTATTTTTTGTATTTTTTTGGGGAAATTTTTGTTGTTGTTGTTGTTTGTTTGTTTATTTGAGATAGAGTTTTGCTCTTGTTGCCTAGGCTGGAGTGCAGTGGTGCAGTCTCGGCTCACTGCAACCTCTGCCTGCTGGGTTCAAGTGGTTCTCCTGCCTCAGCCACCCAAGTAGTTGGGATTACAGGTGCCCACCACCACGCCCAGCTAATTTTTGTATTTTTAGTAGATGGGGTTTCACCATGTTGGCCAGGCTGGTCTTGAACTCCTGACCTCAGGTGTTCCACCTGCCTCGGCCTCCCAAAGTGCTGAGATTACAGGCATGAGCCACCGCGCCCAGCCTACGGGGGGAGTATTTTTGATCAGTGGTTGGTTGAATTCACAATTGCAGAACCCACAGATATGGAGAGCTAACTGTGTTTTCTTATAGCAGCACTAATGGACTAAGATACTGTATATGTGTGAATATATCTGGGCATGGTCTATGTGTCTGTCTTTATGCCAGTACCATACTGTTTTAATTACTATAGCTTTGTAATATATTTTGAAAACAGGAAGTATGATGTCTCCAGTTTTATTCTTTCTCAAGATTGACTTTGCTATTTGTGGTCTTTTGTGGTTCTATATAGTAATTTTAGAATTATTTTTTTCTATTTCTATAGAAATACCAGTGGGATTTTGATAGTCATTCTGTTGAGTTTGGTCACTTTGGATGGTACAGACCTTTTCTTCCAATCCATGACCTTGGGATGTCTTCCCATTTGTTTGTGTCCTGTTTACTTTCTTTCATCAGTGTTTTGTACTTTTCCATGTACAAGTCTTTCACCTCCTTAGTTAAGTTTATTTCTAGGTATTTTATTCTTTTTATTATTACTATAAATAGCTGCTTTGCTAATTCCCTTTTTAGATAGTTTTTGTTAGTGTCTAGAAATCCAGGTGATTTCTGTATGTTCATTTTGTATCCTGCAACTTTGCTGAATTTATTAGTTCCAACTTTTTTTTTTAGTGGAGTCTTGAGAGATTTTTATATTTAAGATTATATAGTATGTAAATAGGGTCAGTTTTACTTCTTTTCCATATGAGTGCTTGTAATTTCTTTTTCTTGCCAAATTGATCTGGCCGGGACTTCCAGTACTGTGTTGAAGTGTCGAGAATAGGCATCTGTGCCTTGTTGCTGATCTTAGAAGAAAAGCTTTCAGTTTTCCACTATTGAGTTTATTTCAGCTGTGGGCTTTTCAGATATGATCTTTTTTTTTGTTGAGGTGATTTCCTTCCATTCCTACGTGTTGAACTTTATCAAATGCTTTTTCTGTGTCTGTTGAGATGATCGTGTGGGTTTTTCCTTTCATCCAGTTAATGTGTTGTGTCATATTGATTGATTTGTGTATGTTGAACCATCCTTGTATCTCAGGGATAACTCTCATTTGATCATGATGTATAATTCTTTTTATGTGTTGTTGAATTCAGTTGTTAGTATTATTTTGAGGATATTGTATGTGTGTTTATAAGAGATATTGGCCTATAGTTTTGTTTTCTTGTGATGTATTTCTTTAGCTTTGATGTCAGGGTAATGCATACTTCATAAAGTGAGTTTGAAAGTGTTCCTTGTCTTCAGTTTTGGAAAAGTTTGAGAAGGATTGGTATTAATGCTTGATAGAATTTACCAGTGAAGCCATCTCGCCTTGGGCTTTTCTTTGTTGGAAGGCTTTTGATTACTAATTCAAGCTAGTTGTGGGTCTGTTCAGACTTTCTATTTCTTCTTGATTTAGTCTTGGTGTAGGTTGTTTCTAGAAATTTATCTCTTCTCAATTACCCAGTTTATTGGTATATAATTGTCTATAGTAGTCTCTTAAATATTATTTTAATTTCTGTGCTATTACTGGTAATGTCTTTTCTTTCATATCTGATTTTATTCATTTGAGTCATTTCTCTTTTTTTCCCGTAGTCTAGCTAAGGGTTTATTAATTTGGTTATTTTTTCAAAAAAACAACTCTTAGTTTTGTTGTTGTTGTTGTTGTTGTTGTTTTTTCTATTTTCTATTTTGTTTATTTCTGTTCTAATTTTGGTATTTTCTTACTTCTGCTGATTTTGGGCTTATTTTATTCTTATTTTTCAAGTTCCTGGAGGTGTAAAATTAGGTTGTTTATTTGAGCTGTTCTTTTTTTAATGTAAATGTTTATCACTGTAAACATCCCTTTTAGTACTGCTTTTGTGGCATCCCATGAGTTGTGGTATATTGTATTTTTGTTTTCATTTGTGAAAATATTTTCTAAATTTTTTATTTCTTTTTTGATTCAGTGGTTAAGACTGTGTTTGTGTGTTTTTCAGTTTTCTTCTGCTGTTGATTTCTGATTTCATAGCATTGTGAGAGCAGAAAAGCAACTTGCCATGATTTCAGTCTTACATTTGTTAAGACTTGTTTTGTGGCCTGACATACGATCTGTCCTGAAGAAAAATCCATGTGTGTTTAAAGGGATGTGTATTCTGCTGCTGTTAGGTAGAATATTAGGTTGATTTGGTTTGTAGTGTGATTCAAAAATCCTGTTTTCTTTCTTTTTGTCTGGATGTTCTGTCTTACTATTTGCACTGCAGCATTAAAGTTTCCTATATTATTGTGTTGCTTCCTGTTTCTTAAGTGCTGTCAATATTTGCCTTATATATTTAAGTGTTCTGATGGGTGCATATATAATTATAATTGTTATGTTTCTGGTAGGTTGATCCTATTATTATCATAAAATGTCATTCTTTGTCTCATGATTGTTTTTGACTTATGTCTATGGTTTCTGATATAATTAATGCCATCCTGCTCTCTTGGTTACCATTTACATGGAACATCTTTTTCTATCTTTTCACTTTCAGCCTATAGCGTCTTTAAATGTAAAGTTAGTTTCTCATTGGCAGCACATAACTGGGTATAGTTGGCATTAAATTTTTTAAAAATTGTGGTAAAGTACATACAAAATAAATATACCACCATAAGATTGACATACAAAATAAATGAACTTTATTGTTAATAATATTTCATGTTAAATTCTTTTATGATTTTTTGTATAATTAATGTCATGGTTCTATATAATATAAAAAAACCTACCATCTTTTTTTAAATTATTTTTTTATTTTTATTTTTTTATTATTATTATACTTTAAGTTCTAGGGTACATGTGCATAACGTGCAGGTTTGTTACATATGTATACTTATGCCATGTTGGTGTGCTGCACCCATCAACTCGTCAGCACCCATCAACTCGTCATTTACATCAGGTATAACTCCCAGTGCAATCCCTCCTCCCTCCCCTCTCCCCATGATAGGCCCCGGTGTGTGATGTTCCCCTTCCTGAGTCCAAGTGATCTCATTGTTCAGTTCTGACCTATGAGTGAGAATATGCGGTGTTTGGTTTTCTGTTCTTGCGATAGTTTGCTGAGAATGATGGTTTCCAGCTACATCCATGTCCCTACAAGGACACGAACTCATCCTTTTTTATGACTGCATAGTATTCCGTGGTGTATATGTGCCACATTTTCTTAATCCAGTCTGTCACTGATGGACATTTGGGTTGATTCCAAGTCTTTGCTATTGTGAATAGTGCCACAATAAACATACGTGTGCATGTGTCTTTATAGCAGCATGATTTATAATCCTCTGGGTATATACCCAGTAATGGGATGGCTGGGTCATATGGTACATCTAGTTCTAGATCCTTGAGGAATTGCCATACTGTTTTCCATAATAGTTGAACTAGTTTACAATCCCACCAACAGTGTAAAAGCGTTCCTATTTCTCCACATCCTCTCCAACACCTGTTGTTTCCTAACTTTTTAATGATTGCCATTCTAACTGGTGTGAGATGGTATCTCATTGTGGTTTTGATTTGCATTTCTCTGATGGCCAGTGATGACGACCATTTTTCATGTGTCTGTTGGCTTATGCATGTCCTCTTTTGAGAAATGTCTGTTCATATCCTTTGCCCACTTTTTGATGGGGTTGTTTGTTTTTTTCTTGTAAATTTGTTTGAGTTCCTTGTAGGTTCTGGATATTAGCCCTTTGTCAGATGAGTAGATTGCAAAAATTTTCTCCCATTCTGTAGGTTGCCTGTTCACTCTGATGATAGTTTCTTTTGCTGTACAGAAGCTCTTTAGTTTAATTAGATTCCATTTGTCAATTTTGGCTTTTGTTGCCGTTGCTTTTGGTGTTTTAGACATGAAGTCCTTGCCCATGCCTATGTCCTGAATGGTATTACCTAGGTTTTCTTCTAGGGTTTTTATGGTATTAGGTCTAACATTTAAGTCTCTAATCCATCTTGAATTAATTTTCGTATAAGGAGTAAGAAAAGGATCCAGTTTCAGCTTTCTACTTATGGCTAGCCAATTTTCCTAACGCCATTTATTAAATAGGGAATCCTTTCCCCATTTCTTGTTTTCGTCAGGTTTGTCAAAGATCAGATGGCTGTAGATGTGTGGTATTATTTCTGAGGACTCTGTTCTATTCCATTGGTTTATATCTCTGTTTTGGTACCAGTTCCATGCTGTTTTTGTTACTGTAGACTTGTAGTATAGTTTGAAGTCAGGTAGCGTGATACCTCCAGCTTTGTTCTTTTGACTTAGGATTGTCTTGGCAATGCGGGCTCTTTTTTGGTTCCATATGAACTTTAAAGCAGTTTTTTCCACTTCTGTGAAGAAAGTCATTGGTAGCTTGATGGGGATGACATTGAATCTATAAATGACCTTGGGCAGTATGGCCATTTTCACGATATTGATTCTTCCTATCTTTGAGCATGGTATGTTCTTCCATTTGTTTGTGTCCTCTTTGATTTCACTGAGCAGTGGTTTGTAGTTCTCCTTGAAGAGATCCTTTACATCCCTTGTAAGTTGGATTCCTAGGTATTTTATTCTCTTTGAAGCAATTGTGAATGGAAGTTCACTCATGATTTCGCTTTCTGTTTGTCTGTTACTGGTGTATAAGAATGCTTGTGATTTTTGCACATTGATTTTGTATCCTGAGACTTTGCTGAAGTTTCTTATCAGCTTAAGGAGATTTTGGGCTGAGACAATGGGGTTTTCTAAATATACAATCATGTCATCTGCAAACAGGGACAATTTGACTTCTTCTTTTCATAACTGAATACCCCTTGATTTCTTTCTCTTGCCTGCTTGCCCTAGCCAGAACTTCCAACAGTATGTTGAATAGGAGTGGTGAGAGAGGGCATCCCTGTCTTGTGCTAGTTTTCAAAGGGAATTTTTCCAGTTTTTGCTCATTCAGTATGATGTTAGCTGTGGGTTTGTCATAAATAGCTCTTATTATTTTGAGATACGT
>NW_022323733.1:0-2770 GCF_002776525.5 Piliocolobus tephrosceles
GATAGATAGATAGATAGATAGATAGATAGATAGATAGATAGATACATGATAGACGATTGATACATAGATGTACTGATATAGTTAGATGATTGATACTTTGACAGATGTACTGATTGACATAGATGATTGATACATAGATGTATTGATAGATAGATAGATAGATAGATACATAGATAGATAGATGATAGATAGATACAGGAATAGATGACTGGTATAGAGATGATATAGATAGGTATATAGACAGACCTAGAGAACTAGAGAGATGATAGATATAGGCAGGTGAATGACAGTCAGATGATACTTAGATATATAGAAGACAGATAGCTTTAGGTAGCAGATAGGATAAATAGAAGATTGAGAGAGAGATGACAGAATACAAATAGATGATAGACGGATGATGGACAAATGGAGGTAAATAGATGGATAGACAGATATAAAGAATGGATAGATGGATGGATAGATTGATAGATGAATAATGGATGGAGCAATGATAGATGGATAGATGGAGAATGCATAGGTGGACAGATGGAGACACACAGAATGGATGCATCTATCAAACCAACACCTGTTAGGCTTTCTGATCAGGAGACCCGGTTGGTATCTGGAATTGATGACACTCTTTGTGACCATGACGTTGCCAGCATTTGTTAGTTCTATCTTTGGGAGCAGGTTGGGAGTCAGCCCAACTCCCCCCGTTACTGCTGCTGAGGAATGAGACTGACTCTTCTTCAGCCTCAGTTTCTTCATCTGTGAAATGGGGAGGTGACGTATCTCAAAGAGCCACAGTGAGCGTTACGTGGCCAGCCTCTCCATGGCAAGGGAGAGACGCACTTCCAGATGACAGCAGAGCAAGAAGGCACTTTTTTGGGTCCGAATAGGTCATTGCCACTGCACACATTGCCGCAGTTGTCCTTAAAATGCTGTACCTCTGCATCTGAGCACACAGGTATAAGCCAGGAGTGTGCTGCAGAAAAGAAAAAGCCACCGAGGTGTGACGTGAATGGTGCGTCTGTTTGCAGGTGACCCAGACGGACTGGGATAACTTGGCTGTGGGGTACTCACCTGAGAAAAGAGCCACGCCCTGTACACCAGGCATCCGTGGCAACAGGCGTCCATGGCAACCAGCTGTGAACACGAGAAATGCCTTTGAGCCACCACCTATGGGATCCAACTGGATCCTTTCACATCCTTCCAACCACCCACCTGCCTTCAGGAATCTCCCAGCGCCCCCAGTTCCCTTCAGTTTGCAAACCTGCAAACCAGGCTGTTATGGATTCTGAAGAATTCGCACACAAGTGTTACCCAAGTGTTCCCAGCTAGCTCAGGTCACCTTTCTGATGCTGCCACCGTTCTCCCAGCATGGGAAGACCCCATGAATGTATTAAGCCTGTGCTTTGGGGAAAGATTTCCAAGACATTTTGTTTCCTGTGGAGACCAAAGGAAGCCGCCTGGCTCTTATAGCGGAAAATGAGGCAGCAGGAGACGAGGCATTTTGCAGAAGGTACCAGGGCTGTCAGTGAAGTAACAGACACATCTCACTCTCTGTCGATACCGGCTTGTCACTCATCTGGGCTGTGACAGGACGTGGTGGATCATCTGTTAACTGCGGAAGACCCAGGGATTCCGGGATTCATTTGCCTGTTGGTGAACATGCCAAACTCCCGCACGTGTCAGCGAGGTCCGCAGGTGCACCTGCTTCCACGGAGGTAGATCTCAGACCCCCCGTCCTGCAAATCCTCAGCAAAGCGACCTCAGATCCCCCGTTCTGCAAATCCTCAGCAAAGCGACCTCAGACACCCCATTTTGCAAATCCTCAGCGAAGCGGTTCATCCACGACAGCCCCAAATGGGATCTTATCTTGCTCAAACAGCCGACGAGAACGTCAAAGGAAATCCTCACGCACGAAAATGTACGATGAGATGTATACAGAGTTTTTAAAAAATCTATGAATAAAAATCTCACATGCCAAAAAAAAAAAAAAAAAACTTATCCAGACTCCTGATGTATTAATTCTCTGGCTTTCATTTTTATGTCATGTTAAGATTTTTGATACAAACTCTTAGTACTTGTATTTTGTGAAGAAGCAAATCAAATATTTGGTTTTTCTTAAAGAAGCAAGTCAAATATTAGCTTTGAAATTCTGAGAGCTGTCAGAATAAATAACTATTGAATAAATATTTTCATATCAACTGTAAAAATATAAAATTATTATATTTAATATAATAAATTTAAATTATTAAAAATAAATAATTATCATAAATTATTTTAATAAATATTTTATATAGTAATTATAAACAAAATATTTATAATATAATTATAATATATTTTCTAATATTTTAAAATGTACTATATTATATATTTATATTTTTAACATTTTTATTATATTATATATTTATATTTATAATGTATTTAATATATTTATTATAATATATTTATAAAATTATAAACATATTTAATATATTTGTTAACATATTATAAAATTAAAGTATTTTTGTAATATTTTCAAAATATTTATTAAAAATACAATTAATGTTTTCAAAATATTTATTAAATACACAACAAATATTTTTATATTAATTATAGAAATATAAATTTTATGTCATATTAAAATTTTTATACAAATTCTTAGCACTTAATTTTTTTTTTTTTTTTTTTTTTTGAGGCGGAGTCTTGCTCTGTCGCCCGGACTGGAGTGCAGTGGCCGGATCTCAGCTCACTGCAAGCTCCGCCTCCCGGGTTCATGCCATTCTCCTGCCTCAGCCTCCCGAGT
>NW_022323734.1:0-2770 GCF_002776525.5 Piliocolobus tephrosceles
ACTCGGGAGGCTGAGGCAGGAGAATGGCATGAACCCGGGAGGCGGAGCTTGCAGTGAGCTGAGATCCGGCCACTGCACTCCAGTCCGGGCGACAGAGCAAGACTCCGCCTCAAAAAAAAAAAAAAAAAAAAAAATTAAGTGCTAAGAATTTGTATAAAAATTTTAATATGACATAAAATTTATATTTCTATAATTAATATAAAAATATTTGTTGTGTATTTAATAAATATTTTGAAAACATTAATTGTATTTTTAATAAATATTTTGAAAATATTACAAAAATACTTTAATTTTATAATATGTTAACAAATATATTAAATATGTTTATAATTTTATAAATATATTATAATAAATATATTAAATACATTATAAATATAAATATATAATATAATAAAAATGTTAAAAATATAAATATATAATATAGTACATTTTAAAATATTAGAAAATATATTATAATTATATTATAAATATTTTGTTTATAATTACTATATAAAATATTTATTAAAATAATTTATGATAATTATTTATTTTTAATAATTTAAATTTATTATATTAAATATAATAATTTTATATTTTTACAGTTGATATGAAAATATTTATTCAATAGTTATTTATTCTGACAGCTCTCAGAATTTCAAAGCTAATATTTGACTTGCTTCTTTAAGAAAAACCAAATATTTGATTTGCTTCTTCACAAAATACAAGTACTAAGAGTTTGTATCAAAAATCTTAACATGACATAAAAATGAAAGCCAGAGAATTAATACATCAGGAGTCTGGATAAGTTTTTTTTTTTTTTTTTTGGCATGTGAGATTTTTATTCATAGATTTTTTAAAAACTCTGTATACATCTCATCGTACATTTTCGTGCGTGAGGATTTCCTTTGACGTTCTCGTCGGCTGTTTGAGCAAGATAAGATCCCATTTGGGGCTGTCGTGGATGAACCGCTTCGCTGAGGATTTGCAAAATGGGGTGTCTGAGGTCGCTTTGCTGAGGATTTGCAGAACGGGGGATCTGAGGTCGCTTTGCTGAGGATTTGCAGGACGGGGGGTCTGAGATCTACCTCCGTGGAAGCAGGTGCACCTGCGGACCTCGCTGACACGTGCGGGAGTTTGGCATGTTCACCAACAGGCAAATGAATCCCGGAATCCCTGGGTCTTCCGCAGTTAACAGATGATCCACCACGTCCTGTCACAGCCCAGATGAGTGACAAGCCGGTATCGACAGAGAGTGAGATGTGTCTGTTACTTCACTGACAGCCCTGGTACCTTCTGCAAAATGCCTCGTCTCCTGCTGCCTCATTTTCCGCTATAAGAGCCAGGCGGCTTCCTTTGGTCTCCACAGGAAACAAAATGTCTTGGAAATCTTTCCCCAAAGCACAGGCTTAATACATTCATGGGGTCTTCCCATGCTGGGAGAACGGTGGCAGCATCAGAAAGGTGACCTGAGCTAGCTGGGAACACTTGGGTAACACTTGTGTGCGAATTCTTCAGAATCCATAACAGCCTGGTTTGCAGGTTTGCAAACTGAAGGGAACTGGGGGCGCTGGGAGATTCCTGAAGGCAGGTGGGTGGTTGGAAGGATGTGAAAGGATCCAGTTGGATCCCATAGGTGGTGGCTCAAAGGCATTTCTCGTGTTCACAGCTGGTTGCCATGGACGCCTGTTGCCACGGATGCCTGGTGTACAGGGCGTGGCTCTTTTCTCAGGTGAGTACCCCACAGCCAAGTTATCCCAGTCCGTCTGGGTCACCTGCAAACAGACGCACCATTCACGTCACACCTCGGTGGCTTTTTCTTTTCTGCAGCACACTCCTGGCTTATACCTGTGTGCTCAGATGCAGAGGTACAGCATTTTAAGGACAACTGCGGCAATGTGTGCAGTGGCAATGACCTATTCGGACCCAAAAAAGTGCCTTCTTGCTCTGCTGTCATCTGGAAGTGCGTCTCTCCCTTGCCATGGAGAGGCTGGCCACGTAACGCTCACTGTGGCTCTTTGAGATACGTCACCTCCCCATTTCACAGATGAAGAAACTGAGGCTGAAGAAGAGTCAGTCTCATTCCTCAGCAGCAGTAACGGGGGGAGTTGGGCTGACTCCCAACCTGCTCCCAAAGATAGAACTAACAAATGCTGGCAACGTCATGGTCACAAAGAGTGTCATCAATTCCAGATACCAACCGGGTCTCCTGATCAGAAAGCCTAACAGGTGTTGGTTTGATAGATGCATCCATTCTGTGTGTCTCCATCTGTCCACCTATGCATTCTCCATCTATCCATCTATCATTGCTCCATCCATTATTCATCTATCAATCTATCCATCCATCTATCCATTCTTTATATCTGTCTATCCATCTATTTACCTCCATTTGTCCATCATCCGTCTATCATCTATTTGTATTCTGTCATCTCTCTCTCAATCTTCTATTTATCCTATCTGCTACCTAAAGCTATCTGTCTTCTATATATCTAAGTATCATCTGACTGTCATTCACCTGCCTATATCTATCATCTCTCTAGTTCTCTAGGTCTGTCTATATACCTATCTATATCATCTCTATACCAGTCATCTATTCCTGTATCTATCTATCATCTATCTATCTATGTATCTATCTATCTATCTATCTATCAATACATCTATGTATCAATCATCTATGTCAATCAGTACATCTGTCAAAGTATCAATCATCTAACTATATCAGTACATCTATGTATCAATCGTCTATCATGTATCTATCTATCTATCTATCTATCTATCTATCTATCTATCTATC
>NW_022323735.1:0-3691 GCF_002776525.5 Piliocolobus tephrosceles
TCATCCATCCATCTACTCATATACCCATCCATCCATCCACCCACCCACCAATCCATTTATCCACTCATTCGTTTTTCATCTATCTACTCATACACTCATCCATCCACCCATTCACCCATTCATCCATCCATCCACCCATTCACCCATTCATCCATCCATCCACCTATCCACTCATTCATTATCCATCCATCATCCCATCCGTCATCCATCCATGCGTCTACTCATACACCCATCTACACACCTATCCAGTCATTCATCCGCTCATCCATCTGCCCACTGATCCACCCATCCACCCATCTATCAAGTAACGTTCCATCCAGTCATCCATCTATCTACCACCCATCCATCCACCCACTCCCATTTATCATCTATCTAACCACCCATCCACCCATTCACTCATCCATCATCCATTAATTCACCCAACCATCCATCCACCCATCCAGCTAAGCATCCACCCATCCGTCCATCCATCCATCCACTCATCTGCTCATCCATCATACATCCATTTATCCATCCAGCCATCTACACAACCATTAATCCACCCACCCATCTATCCATCCACCCATCCAGCTATCCATCCACCCATCCATCCATCCATCCACCCATCCAGCCATCCATCCATCCATTCACACATCTGCTCATCCGTCATGCATTCATCTATCCATCCAACCATCTATCCGTCTATACAACCATTACTTCACCCTCTCACCCATCCATCATCCATCCATTTGTCCTCTCTTTCATCCATCCATTCACTCATCCATCCACCCGCTTACCTATCCTGTTTCATAGACGATGACTTCTTGGTGTGTCCTCACATGGTGGAAGGGGCAAGAGAGCTCTCTAGGATCCCATTTCTAAGGGCACTAATCCCATTCAGAAGGCTTCACTCTCATGACCTCATCACACCTCAAAGGCCCCACCTCTTAATGCCA
The DNA here is from genome assembly GCF_002776525.5 of Piliocolobus tephrosceles. Taxonomy (NCBI): domain Eukaryota; kingdom Metazoa; phylum Chordata; class Mammalia; order Primates; family Cercopithecidae; genus Piliocolobus; species Piliocolobus tephrosceles. The sequence continues at coordinate 936 of NW_022323735.1, forward strand.
TCGCCTGAGGTGAACAGTTCCACATAAGAATTTCAGAAGGACCCCTGCATTCAGACCACAATGAGGGCAGCTCCTACCACATGAGACAGACAGTATTAGGGATCCCATTACGTAGTAATGTTTTAGGGCCCTGGAGTCTTCAGGAATACAATACTTCCTCATTGTGGACACACTCTGTATTTTCAAATTTGCTTATTCACTAAAATTCATTGGTAATCTCAAAGTTAATGCTAATTTTGTCTTTGCTGTCTTTTCTGGACCTGAGAAGAGTGGAGGAACATTGGAGTGTGAGGCCGGGTGCGGTGGCTCACGCCTGTCATCCCAGCACTTTGGGAGGCCGAGGTGGGCAGATCACGAGATCGGGAGATCGAGACCATCCTGGTTAAGACAGTGAAACCCCTTCTCCCCTGAAAATACAAAAAAAAAAAATAACAGCATGGTGGTGGGCACCTGCCATCCCAGCTACTCAGGAGGCTGAGGCAGGAGAATGGCATGAACCTGGGAGGCGGAGGTTGCAGTGAGCTGAGATTGTGCCACTGCACTCCAGCTAGGGGGGCAGAGTGAGACTCTGTCTCAAAAAAAAAAAAAAATTGAGTCGGAATTTTGCCCTATAGGTGACCTTGTGCAATGACTGAAGACATTTCTGGTTATCACCATCAGGGAGAAGGTGGTAGACACTACTAGTTTCTTAGTGGGTAGAGCTCAGGGACACGGCTCAGTATCCTACAGTATATAGGACAGATCCCAACACGGAGAATTACCTGGCCCCAAATGTCATCAGTGCCTTCGTTGAAAACACCTCATTCCAAGTTTCAGAATCAGTAAAGAGAATATCGATTTTCACCAGGATGTTGGCATGGTGCAGTCGCAGACTCTGTATTACCTCATGTCACTGTGCTCTAACATTCAGATTCTAAAGTATCTTTCCTGACTCATCACCCAGGCCTCCTCCTCCCTCTCCTTTCTGTTTGATCCGTGTACATCCAACCCGTCATAGAAAGAAAATGCCTGGAGAAAGGCTTGGAGGCACCGATTTGAAGAAGCTTTGTAAAACTGAACAGGGATCTGGACAACCGTGATACTCGATGCTTTATTTATTTGACATGAAAGGTGTTCTTTTGATAAAAATGCTGCCACATGGCAAAAGCCGTGGAAGGATGGCTGTGGATAAAATCATACTCAGCGGAGAAACAATGCTAGTGAGAGTGGATAAAACTGCACTGAGAGTGGAGTTTCAGAAAAGTTAATTTACAAATACACGTTTTGCATCTTTCACTGAAGCTGGGAAGAATGCATGTAAGTAAAAAAAAAAAAAAATTCAATAAAATAGGCAGCTGGGAGAGTCTTACAAGGCAGTAGAGACAAGACACAGTCTAATTATAGTATATAATTATATATGTGATTATACACAGTCTGTAATTATATATATTATCTATTATCTATAATATATAATAGATCTATAATATAAATATATAATATATTATATGTTATTATAATATAATAATTACATTTATATACTATTTATATATCATTTATATATTATATAATATTTATATATTATATTATATATTATATAATATTTATATAATATTGTATAATATATTATATAAATATAATATTTATTTATTATATATTATTTATATATAATATAATTATATTATAATATAATAATAGATTATAGATTATATAATGTAGACATTCACCTTCTGACGAATGGAAAATAAGACTTTACATTCTTGGGATCTGTGTCCATTACCTGGCATTTTGTTTAAAAGAGAGATTATGTTTCAGGAGGCTTGGACTAGGATTTAGGAATCTGCATTTTTTTTTTTTTTACATTTTCGAAAACTTTACATTTTAAATTATCATACTGTAAAATTGATTTTCGTGATGTGCGGTTCTATGAATTTGAACACATTTTTTGAAACATGTAAACAGCATCACATTCAAGATAGAGACTAGTTCTATCTCCTTCCCCAATTTTTTATCATTCTATTTCTTTATAGTCACACGCACATGCAGGCAGGCACACACGTGCATGCACACCAACACCTAACGGAATCTGCACTTTCAACACGTACCCTGGGCCGGGTGCAGTGGCTCATGCCTGTCATCCCAGCACTTTGGGAGGCTGAAGCGGGAGGATCACCTGAGGTCAGGAGTTTCAGACCAGCCTGGCCAACATGGTGACACCCCGTCTCTACTAAAAACACAAACATTATCCGGGCATGGTGGTAGGTGCCTGTAATCCCAGCTACTTGGGAGGCTGAAGCAGGAGAACTGCTTGAACCCGGGTGGCAGAGGTTGCAGTGAGCCGAGATCACGCAATCGAACTCCAGGCTGGGATGACAGAGCGAGATGCTGTCTCAAGCAAACAAACAAACACCCTCACATCATCCCTACTTGGTAAACCAATGGTGTGGTAAAGCTATCTTCATCCTCAGAAAGCTTCAAGACTGAACCAGGCTGAAGGGTTTATTGACTAGTGTGAATCTTGTCAAATCATTTATTTCTGAACATCACTTTGCAAAACAGGGATAATATGTATCTTTCAAAACCGGCATGAAGAAAAAGAAATAAGATAAGCAAAGGCTGGCATACAATGGGTGTTCATTAAATAATGTCTATTATAATGTTTTTAGAAGTCAAGGTTTTAAACATAGAGTTTTAGATAGATAGGAAGAGAGGTGGATAGATAATAGATAAGATGATAGATAGATAGATAGATAGATAGATAGATAGATAGATAGATAGAT
>NW_022323736.1:0-4822 GCF_002776525.5 Piliocolobus tephrosceles
ATTCTCCTGCCTCAGCCTCCCGAGTAGCTGGGACTACAGGCGCCCGCCACCTCGCCCGGCTAGTTTTTGTATTTTTAGTAGAGACGGGGTTTCACCATGTTAGCCAGGATGATCTCGATCTCTTGACCTCGTGATCCGCCCGTCTCGGCCTCCCAAAGTGCTGGGATTACAGGCTTGAGCCACCGTGCCCGGCCTAGCACTTAATTTTTTTTTAAGTCAAATATTCACAATAGCAAAGATTTGGAACCAACCCAAATGTCCACCGGTGACAGACTGGATTAAGAAAATGTGGCACATTTACACGGTGGAATACTATGCAGCCATAAAAAAGGATGAATTCGTGTCCTTTGTAGGGACATGGATGCAGCTGGAAACCATCATTCTCAGCAAACTATAGCAAGGACAGTGGACCACAGTCCTGGGTAGAGAAATCAGGAACCAATTGGTAGACGGACTGCCCTGGGGTGACGTCTGTCCAGCCACAGTCCTGTGAACTCATGTATCTGCAGCTTGGCATTGACAGTCAAATTCAGATACTTCCCTTACCCTCATTTTCCTGGCTGTGTTTTGGGCGCCCATGTTTCTTTTTCCGCATGAGTCTAATCATTTTCATTCTCCTCACTGGTGTCTTCCCCATGCCCGAATGCAAGCTCTGATAGGCTAGGCTCCTTGGTTCCGTCAACCATTGAAATAAAAGAGCATAAAGGGTGGTTTTTTTTTTTTTTTTTTTTTTGAGACAGATTTTTCTCATCATCCCGGCTGGAGGGCAGTGGTGCAATCTCAGATCCCAGCCATCTCCACCTCCCAGGTTCAAGAGACTCACTTGCCTCAGTCTCCCAAGTAGCTGGGATGACAGGCACCCACCACCACTCCTGGCTTATTTTCGTATTTTTAGCGGAGAGAGTGTTTCACCATGTCGGCCAGGCCGGTCTCGAACACCTGACCTCAGGCAATCCACCCTCCTCGGCCTCCCAAAGTGCTGGGATTACAGGCGTGAGCCACCGCACCCGGCCTAGACTTTCTTAAGAAGACTCAACTATTAATGTATTTTTTTGCCCTGTATTCCATCCTCAGTGTCACCCAGGACAAAATTCCCCATTCCAGCAACAGCCATTGAGTATCTTTCCGAACTGATGAGCTCATGTGCTATACAAGAGGAAACTCGTGGACACAGCCCAGCTCAGACACAACATTTGCCGACAGTTACAGAGCATGCCCCAGAATGAAGCGTCAACCTCTCCACTTAGATTTTGACGTTCTTGTTTTGTCGACACATGGAAGATGTCAGACATGAGGTCAAGAGATTACCTGCCATAACGAAGCTGTTTTGGTGGGTCGGGATCCTAGAAGCAGCTTTTGTGTGCAAAATTAACTCAGTTTCACTCAAATCAAAGAAGAGATGACTGCAACAGTTACCCACATAATCCAGACTAATAGCTCAATTACCAAGGGAAGGCCAGTTTAGTTCCCACTGGTAAATAAAGGCACAAAAAATTAAGCATTATGATAGTTTATTCTTTCTCTGTTTCTGTTTTTTTTTGTTGTTTTTGTTTTTTCCAAGACAGGGTCTTGCTCTGTCACTCAGGCTGGAGTACAGTGACATGATCACACCTCACTGATGAAACCACAGGCATTCACCACCATGCTTGGATAATTTTTTTTTTTTTTTTGAGAGAGAGAGATAGGGGTTTTGCTATGTTGCCCAGGTTGGTTTTGAGCTCCTGGCCTCTAGTGATCCTCCTACCTTGGCCTGCCAGAGTGCTAGGATGAAAGACATGAACCACCATGCCCAGCTGGCTCGTTCTCACTGTGTCTTAACAGCACAATTCGGCCGGGTGCAGTGACTCACTCCTGTCATCCCAGCACTTTGGGAGGCTGAGGCGGGTGGATCACTTGAAGTCGGGAGTTCAAGACCAGCCTGGCCAACATGATGAAACACTGTCTCTATTAAAAATATAAAAACTAGCCAGGCGTGGTGGTGGACGCCTGTAATCCCAGCTACTTGGGAGGCTGAGGCAGGAGAATCGCTTGAACTCGGGAGGTGGAGGTTGCAGTGAGCTGAGATCATACCACTTAACTCCAGCCTCTGTGATGGCAGCAAGACTCCATCTCAAAAAAGTCTATATATATGTGTATGTATAAATATTCTGGGTATGTCTATTTTATAATATATTATAATATTATTATATATAATACAGTATATGTAAACATATATGCAGTATATATAATTATATATTATCTATAAAATATATACATTTTATATTCTTATATTTTATATTTTATGTATATATGTGGCTGTGTAAAAGCACAATGTTAGCAATACTATAAGGAGTGCAGGCAGCTGGGGGAGTCTTACAAGGCAGTAGAGACAAGACACAGTCTAATTATAATATATAATTATACATGTAATTATACACAGTCTATAATTATAATTTATAATTATATATTATCTATCACATATAATAGATCTATAATATAAATATATATTATATATTATTATAATATATTAATATAATAATGAAATAATTATATTTATATAATATACATCATTTATATATTATATAATATTTATATATTATTTATATAGTATATATTATGTATTATATATATTTATATAATAATATAATTATATACAATTAATAATATAATTATATATTATATATAATTATAGATTATGTAATATATAATCTATATAATAATCTATATAATATATAACATATAATATACATAATGTATATTATGTATATTATATAATGCATATTACATAATGTGTATTATGCGATATATATCAATGCATATACATAGTGCATATCATGTATATAATGTATATTATATAATATGCATAATATAATGTATATTAATATAATGTATATAATATACATTATATTATGCATATAATATTGTGTTAATTACATAATAATAATATATAATATTATAATATCATATTATAATATATAATATACTTTATACACATTGTATATTATATATAATATATAATTATATATTATACACTATATGTTATGTGCATGATATATAATGTATATAAGCTATAACCTATACTATAGAAAATATATATAATCTATAATTTATAATCTATGATATATATCTATAATGTTAATGTGTATGATATACAATATATATTATATAATGGATATTATATATTTGTTATATAATATATCTATTATATGGTATATCTATTATATAATATATATATTATATAAGAGGAAATATAATGTATTATATCATATATCATATATCATATGTAAACATATAGTATCATCTATAAATATATAGATACTACATGTAATTATATACTGTAGATACTTATATATTGTATTGTAATTATATATCATAGATAATTATACAATGTAGATACTACATGTAATTATATATTATCTATAAAATACATATTCTTTATATTATATGTATATATATATGACTGTGTGAGAACACGATGTTAGCAACACTACAGGGCGTGCAGGCGGCTGGGAGAGCCTTACAAGGCAGGAAAGACAAGACTGGGTCACCGCACATGGTAAGTATTCAATGCATTGCAATATCACCATCACAAGTAGCATTTCCTACCCTGTTTCCCCTGTTCATTTCCTTACAGGAATGACTAGTAACACACCCCATTATTTGTCCTTTTTATGGCGGTTCTCTGCCTTTTGCTCTCTATAATAAATTTTCACAAGTTCAAACGAAAAGAACACATCATTGCGCAATTGCCTATAACAGCGAAAACATTGCAAAGTGTGATCGTGCCAAGTGGTTGCAGGATGTCAGGCAATTATCTCCTCACGTGGGAGCGGGAAATTGGAGCTACAGATTGGAGGGAAAGTCAGTGCTGTCCATGACAATTAAATGCACATTTTCTTCTGACCAGGCAATCCCACTTCTAAGTATCTACCCTGGAGAAACTGTCATACTCAGGCACGACATAGTATGAGGAAGAATGCTTGTTGCAGCAAAGGCTGTGATAGCAGAGAAACGGGTAGAGTTTAATTGTTCGGCTAATGGGGAACCTGAGGGATCCATCCTGTGGCTAACATCGAACAGATAAAATGCAGAAAGTGAGCCTCTGTGTGCTGCTAGGGCCTATCTCCAACCCAGGTTGCTGAGTGACAAAAGCAACTTGAAGAATCTCCATACAACAGTACAATGGGACACCATGAATGTTTTCACAAGTCACACAGGTGCAACAACAGGTCCAAATATGTCTAAATGTGAGGAAAATGTTCTGGAAGGACATTAAGTGACCACGGCAGTTATCTCTGGGGAGAGGATAAGAAATGAGTGTTCCTCAGGAGGACTCTGCCTTTATTCAGAATGTGTCTACGTTGTTCCCAAAGCACATTTCTAAAATAATTTCTTGAATATCTGCAAACCAATATATTGTCTTTGAAGATGACCAGGCGAAGGCAGAGTGAACGGGAACACGTAGAGTAAAATTCATTTTTGTTAAAGAATATCTGGACTTATGTACTCATCTATCCCTCCATTCATCCACAGACCCATCCAGCTATTCAATCATACATCCACCCACCCACCTACTTATCCATTCATCCATCTTTCCATTCACAAGCACATCCATCCCTCCATCTACTAATCCACCCATCCACTTATCTGTACACCCATTCATCCATCCACTCATTTATCCACCGAGCCATCCACTCATTCACCTACCCACCCACCCACCATCCATCCACCTATCCATCCATGCATGCACCCATCTGTCCATCCATCTATCCACCCATTAACTCATCCATCATCCATCCATCTATCCATCCATCATCCATCCATCTACTCATATAGCCATCCA
>NW_022323737.1:0-3691 GCF_002776525.5 Piliocolobus tephrosceles
ATCTATCTATCTATCTATCTATCTATCTATCTATCTATCTATCTATCATCTTATCTATTATCTATCCACCTCTCTTCCTATCTATCTAAAACTCTATGTTTAAAACCTTGACTTCTAAAAACATTATAATAGACATTATTTAATGAACACCCATTGTATGCCAGCCTTTGCTTATCTTATTTCTTTTTCTTCATGCCGGTTTTGAAAGATACATATTATCCCTGTTTTGCAAAGTGATGTTCAGAAATAAATGATTTGACAAGATTCACACTAGTCAATAAACCCTTCAGCCTGGTTCAGTCTTGAAGCTTTCTGAGGATGAAGATAGCTTTACCACACCATTGGTTTACCAAGTAGGGATGATGTGAGGGTGTTTGTTTGTTTGCTTGAGACAGCATCTCGCTCTGTCATCCCAGCCTGGAGTTCGATTGCGTGATCTCGGCTCACTGCAACCTCTGCCACCCGGGTTCAAGCAGTTCTCCTGCTTCAGCCTCCCAAGTAGCTGGGATTACAGGCACCTACCACCATGCCCGGATAATGTTTGTGTTTTTAGTAGAGACGGGGTGTCACCATGTTGGCCAGGCTGGTCTGAAACTCCTGACCTCAGGTGATCCTCCCGCTTCAGCCTCCCAAAGTGCTGGGATGACAGGCATGAGCCACTGCACCCGGCCCAGGGTACGTGTTGAAAGTGCAGATTCCGTTAGGTGTTGGTGTGCATGCACGTGTGTGCCTGCCTGCATGTGCGTGTGACTATAAAGAAATAGAATGATAAAAAATTGGGGAAGGAGATAGAACTAGTCTCTATCTTGAATGTGATGCTGTTTACATGTTTCAAAAAATGTGTTCAAATTCATAGAACCGCACATCACGAAAATCAATTTTACAGTATGATAATTTAAAATGTAAAGTTTTCGAAAATGTAAAAAAAAAAAAAATGCAGATTCCTAAATCCTAGTCCAAGCCTCCTGAAACATAATCTCTCTTTTAAACAAAATGCCAGGTAATGGACACAGATCCCAAGAATGTAAAGTCTTATTTTCCATTCGTCAGAAGGTGAATGTCTACATTATATAATCTATAATCTATTATTATATTATAATATAATTATATTATATATAAATAATATATAATAAATAAATATTATATTTATATAATATATTATACAATATTATATAAATATTATATAATATATAATATAATATATAAATATTATATAATATATAAATGATATATAAATAGTATATAAATGTAATTATTATATTATAATAACATATAATATATTATATATTTATATTATAGATCTATTATATATTATAGATAATAGATAATATATATAATTACAGACTGTGTATAATCACATATATAATTATATACTATAATTAGACTGTGTCTTGTCTCTACTGCCTTGTAAGACTCTCCCAGCTGCCTATTTTATTGAATTTTTTTTTTTTTTTACTTACATGCATTCTTCCCAGCTTCAGTGAAAGATGCAAAACGTGTATTTGTAAATTAACTTTTCTGAAACTCCACTCTCAGTGCAGTTTTATCCACTCTCACTAGCATTGTTTCTCCGCTGAGTATGATTTTATCCACAGCCATCCTTCCACGGCTTTTGCCATGTGGCAGCATTTTTATCAAAAGAACACCTTTCATGTCAAATAAATAAAGCATCGAGTATCACGGTTGTCCAGATCCCTGTTCAGTTTTACAAAGCTTCTTCAAATCGGTGCCTCCAAGCCTTTCTCCAGGCATTTTCTTTCTATGACGGGTTGGATGTACACGGATCAAACAGAAAGGAGAGGGAGGAGGAGGCCTGGGTGATGAGTCAGGAAAGATACTTTAGAATCTGAATGTTAGAGCACAGTGACATGAGGTAATACAGAGTCTGCGACTGCACCATGCCAACATCCTGGTGAAAATCGATATTCTCTTTACTGATTCTGAAACTTGGAATGAGGTGTTTTCAACGAAGGCACTGATGACATTTGGGGCCAGGTAATTCTCCGTGTTGGGATCTGTCCTATATACTGTAGGATACTGAGCCGTGTCCCTGAGCTCTACCCACTAAGAAACTAGTAGTGTCTACCACCTTCTCCCTGATGGTGATAACCAGAAATGTCTTCAGTCATTGCACAAGGTCACCTATAGGGCAAAATTCCGACTCAATTTTTTTTTTTTTTTGAGACAGAGTCTCACTCTGCCCCCCTAGCTGGAGTGCAGTGGCACAATCTCAGCTCACTGCAACCTCCGCCTCCCAGGTTCATGCCATTCTCCTGCCTCAGCCTCCTGAGTAGCTGGGATGGCAGGTGCCCACCACCATGCTGTTATTTTTTTTTTTTGTATTTTCAGGGGAGAAGGGGTTTCACTGTCTTAACCAGGATGGTCTCGATCTCCCGATCTCGTGATCTGCCCACCTCGGCCTCCCAAAGTGCTGGGATGACAGGCGTGAGCCACCGCACCCGGCCTCACACTCCAATGTTCCTCCACTCTTCTCAGGTCCAGAAAAGACAGCAAAGACAAAATTAGCATTAACTTTGAGATTACCAATGAATTTTAGTGAATAAGCAAATTTGAAAATACAGAGTGTGTCCACAATGAGGAAGTATTGTATTCCTGAAGACTCCAGGGCCCTAAAACATTACTACGTAATGGGATCCCTAATACTGTCTGTCTCATGTGGTAGGAGCTGCCCTCATTGTGGTCTGAATGCAGGGGTCCTTCTGAAATTCTTATGTGGAACTGTTCACCTCAGGCGATGGCATTAAGAGGTGGGGCCTTTGAGGTGTGATGAGGTCATGAGAGTGAAGCCTTCTGAATGGGATTAGTGCCCTTAGAAATGGGATCCTAGAGAGCTCTCTTGCCCCTTCCACCATGTGAGGACACACCAAGAAGTCATCGTCTATGAAACAGGATAGGTAAGCGGGTGGATGGATGAGTGAATGGATGGATGAAAGAGAGGACAAATGGATGGATGATGGATGGGTGAGAGGGTGAAGTAATGGTTGTATAGACGGATAGATGGTTGGATGGATAGATGAATGCATGACGGATGAGCAGATGTGTGAATGGATGGATGGATGGCTGGATGGGTGGATGGATGGATGGATGGGTGGATGGATAGCTGGATGGGTGGATGGATAGATGGGTGGGTGGATTAATGGTTGTGTAGATGGCTGGATGGATAAATGGATGTATGATGGATGAGCAGATGAGTGGATGGATGGATGGACGGATGGGTGGATGCTTAGCTGGATGGGTGGATGGATGGTTGGGTGAATTAATGGATGATGGATGAGTGAATGGGTGGATGGGTGGTTAGATAGATGATAAATGGGAGTGGGTGGATGGATGGGTGGTAGATAGATGGATGACTGGATGGAACGTTACTTGATAGATGGGTGGATGGGTGGATCAGTGGGCAGATGGATGAGCGGATGAATGACTGGATAGGTGTGTAGATGGGTGTATGAGTAGACGCATGGATGGATGACGGATGGGATGATGGATGGATAATGAATGAGTGGATAGGTGGATGGATGGATGAATGGGTGAATGGGTGGATGGATGGATGAATGGGTGAATGGGTGGATGGATGAGTGTATGAGTAGATAGATGAAAAACGAATGAGTGGATAAATGGATTGGTGGGTGGGTGGATGGATGGATGGGTATATGAGTAGATGGATGGATGA
>NW_022323738.1:0-4822 GCF_002776525.5 Piliocolobus tephrosceles
TGGATGGCTATATGAGTAGATGGATGGATGATGGATGGATAGATGGATGGATGATGGATGAGTTAATGGGTGGATAGATGGATGGACAGATGGGTGCATGCATGGATGGATAGGTGGATGGATGGTGGGTGGGTGGGTAGGTGAATGAGTGGATGGCTCGGTGGATAAATGAGTGGATGGATGAATGGGTGTACAGATAAGTGGATGGGTGGATTAGTAGATGGAGGGATGGATGTGCTTGTGAATGGAAAGATGGATGAATGGATAAGTAGGTGGGTGGGTGGATGTATGATTGAATAGCTGGATGGGTCTGTGGATGAATGGAGGGATAGATGAGTACATAAGTCCAGATATTCTTTAACAAAAATGAATTTTACTCTACGTGTTCCCGTTCACTCTGCCTTCGCCTGGTCATCTTCAAAGACAATATATTGGTTTGCAGATATTCAAGAAATTATTTTAGAAATGTGCTTTGGGAACAACGTAGACACATTCTGAATAAAGGCAGAGTCCTCCTGAGGAACACTCATTTCTTATCCTCTCCCCAGAGATAACTGCCGTGGTCACTTAATGTCCTTCCAGAACATTTTCCTCACATTTAGACATATTTGGACCTGTTGTTGCACCTGTGTGACTTGTGAAAACATTCATGGTGTCCCATTGTACTGTTGTATGGAGATTCTTCAAGTTGCTTTTGTCACTCAGCAACCTGGGTTGGAGATAGGCCCTAGCAGCACACAGAGGCTCACTTTCTGCATTTTATCTGTTCGATGTTAGCCACAGGATGGATCCCTCAGGTTCCCCATTAGCCGAACAATTAAACTCTACCCGTTTCTCTGCTATCACAGCCTTTGCTGCAACAAGCATTCTTCCTCATACTATGTCGTGCCTGAGTATGACAGTTTCTCCAGGGTAGATACTTAGAAGTGGGATTGCCTGGTCAGAAGAAAATGTGCATTTAATTGTCATGGACAGCACTGACTTTCCCTCCAATCTGTAGCTCCAATTTCCCGCTCCCACGTGAGGAGATAATTGCCTGACATCCTGCAACCACTTGGCACGATCACACTTTGCAATGTTTTCGCTGTTATAGGCAATTGCGCAATGATGTGTTCTTTTCGTTTGAACTTGTGAAAATTTATTATAGAGAGCAAAAGGCAGAGAACCGCCATAAAAAGGACAAATAATGGGGTGTGTTACTAGTCATTCCTGTAAGGAAATGAACAGGGGAAACAGGGTAGGAAATGCTACTTGTGATGGTGATATTGCAATGCATTGAATACTTACCATGTGCGGTGACCCAGTCTTGTCTTTCCTGCCTTGTAAGGCTCTCCCAGCCGCCTGCACGCCCTGTAGTGTTGCTAACATCGTGTTCTCACACAGTCATATATATATACATATAATATAAAGAATATGTATTTTATAGATAATATATAATTACATGTAGTATCTACATTGTATAATTATCTATGATATATAATTACAATACAATATATAAGTATCTACAGTATATAATTACATGTAGTATCTATATATTTATAGATGATACTATATGTTTACATATGATATATGATATATGATATAATACATTATATTTCCTCTTATATAATATATATATTATATAATAGATATACCATATAATAGATATATTATATAACAAATATATAATATCCATTATATAATATATATTGTATATCATACACATTAACATTATAGATATATATCATAGATTATAAATTATAGATTATATATATTTTCTATAGTATAGGTTATAGCTTATATACATTATATATCATGCACATAACATATAGTGTATAATATATAATTATATATTATATATAATATACAATGTGTATAAAGTATATTATATATTATAATATGATATTATAATATTATATATTATTATTATGTAATTAACACAATATTATATGCATAATATAATGTATATTATATACATTATATTAATATACATTATATTATGCATATTATATAATATACATTATATACATGATATGCACTATGTATATGCATTGATATATATCGCATAATACACATTATGTAATATGCATTATATAATATACATAATATACATTATGTATATTATATGTTATATATTATATAGATTATTATATAGATTATATATTACATAATCTATAATTATATATAATATATAATTATATTATTAATTGTATATAATTATATTATTATATAAATATATATAATACATAATATATACTATATAAATAATATATAAATATTATATAATATATAAATGATGTATATTATATAAATATAATTATTTCATTATTATATTAATATATTATAATAATATATAATATATATTTATATTATAGATCTATTATATGTGATAGATAATATATAATTATAAATTATAATTATAGACTGTGTATAATTACATGTATAATTATATATTATAATTAGACTGTGTCTTGTCTCTACTGCCTTGTAAGACTCCCCCAGCTGCCTGCACTCCTTATAGTATTGCTAACATTGTGCTTTTACACAGCCACATATATACATAAAATATAAAATATAAGAATATAAAATGTATATATTTTATAGATAATATATAATTATATATACTGCATATATGTTTACATATACTGTATTATATATAATAATATTATAATATATTATAAAATAGACATACCCAGAATATTTATACATACACATATATATAGACTTTTTTGAGATGGAGTCTTGCTGCCATCACAGAGGCTGGAGTTAAGTGGTATGATCTCAGCTCACTGCAACCTCCACCTCCCGAGTTCAAGCGATTCTCCTGCCTCAGCCTCCCAAGTAGCTGGGATTACAGGCGTCCACCACCACGCCTGGCTAGTTTTTATATTTTTAATAGAGACAGTGTTTCATCATGTTGGCCAGGCTGGTCTTGAACTCCCGACTTCAAGTGATCCACCCGCCTCAGCCTCCCAAAGTGCTGGGATGACAGGAGTGAGTCACTGCACCCGGCCGAATTGTGCTGTTAAGACACAGTGAGAACGAGCCAGCTGGGCATGGTGGTTCATGTCTTTCATCCTAGCACTCTGGCAGGCCAAGGTAGGAGGATCACTAGAGGCCAGGAGCTCAAAACCAACCTGGGCAACATAGCAAAACCCCTATCTCTCTCTCTCAAAAAAAAAAAAAAAATTATCCAAGCATGGTGGTGAATGCCTGTGGTTTCATCAGTGAGGTGTGATCATGTCACTGTACTCCAGCCTGAGTGACAGAGCAAGACCCTGTCTTGGAAAAAACAAAAACAACAAAAAAAAACAGAAACAGAGAAAGAATAAACTATCATAATGCTTAATTTTTTGTGCCTTTATTTACCAGTGGGAACTAAACTGGCCTTCCCTTGGTAATTGAGCTATTAGTCTGGATTATGTGGGTAACTGTTGCAGTCATCTCTTCTTTGATTTGAGTGAAACTGAGTTAATTTTGCACACAAAAGCTGCTTCTAGGATCCCGACCCACCAAAACAGCTTCGTTATGGCAGGTAATCTCTTGACCTCATGTCTGACATCTTCCATGTGTCGACAAAACAAGAACGTCAAAATCTAAGTGGAGAGGTTGACGCTTCATTCTGGGGCATGCTCTGTAACTGTCGGCAAATGTTGTGTCTGAGCTGGGCTGTGTCCACGAGTTTCCTCTTGTATAGCACATGAGCTCATCAGTTCGGAAAGATACTCAATGGCTGTTGCTGGAATGGGGAATTTTGTCCTGGGTGACACTGAGGATGGAATACAGGGCAAAAAAATACATTAATAGTTGAGTCTTCTTAAGAAAGTCTAGGCCGGGTGCGGTGGCTCACGCCTGTAATCCCAGCACTTTGGGAGGCCGAGGAGGGTGGATTGCCTGAGGTCAGGTGTTCGAGACCGGCCTGGCCGACATGGTGAAACACTCTCTCCGCTAAAAATACGAAAATAAGCCAGGAGTGGTGGTGGGTGCCTGTCATCCCAGCTACTTGGGAGACTGAGGCAAGTGAGTCTCTTGAACCTGGGAGGTGGAGATGGCTGGGATCTGAGATTGCACCACTGCCCTCCAGCCGGGATGATGAGAAAAATCTGTCTCAAAAAAAAAAAAAAAAAAAAAACCACCCTTTATGCTCTTTTATTTCAATGGTTGACGGAACCAAGGAGCCTAGCCTATCAGAGCTTGCATTCGGGCATGGGGAAGACACCAGTGAGGAGAATGAAAATGATTAGACTCATGCGGAAAAAGAAACATGGGCGCCCAAAACACAGCCAGGAAAATGAGGGTAAGGGAAGTATCTGAATTTGACTGTCAATGCCAAGCTGCAGATACATGAGTTCACAGGACTGTGGCTGGACAGACGTCACCCCAGGGCAGTCCGTCTACCAATTGGTTCCTGATTTCTCTACCCAGGACTGTGGTCCACTGTCCTTGCTATAGTTTGCTGAGAATGATGGTTTCCAGCTGCATCCATGTCCCTACAAAGGACACGAATTCATCCTTTTTTATGGCTGCATAGTATTCCACCGTGTAAATGTGCCACATTTTCTTAATCCAGTCTGTCACCGGTGGACATTTGGGTTGGTTCCAAATCTTTGCTATTGTGAATATTTGACTTAAAAAAAAATTAAGTGCTAGGCCGGGCACGGTGGCTCAAGCCTGTAATCCCAGCACTTTGGGAGGCCGAGACGGGCGGATCACGAGGTCAAGAGATCGAGATCATCCTGGCTAACATGGTGAAACCCCGTCTCTACTAAAAATACAAAAACTAGCCGGGCGAGGTGGCGGGCGCCTGTAGTCCCAGCTACTCGGGAGGCTGAGGCAGGAGAAT
>NW_022323739.1:0-7622 GCF_002776525.5 Piliocolobus tephrosceles
TGCAGCTCATAATATTGTCACGAAGCTACTTTTATTTCATTGCAGTTTTTTTTTTTTTTTTTTTTTTTTTCTTGTCAGTGGGGCAGGAATTATGAAGAGCTGGCATTTTGGCTACTATTCATTTCATTCTCCATGTAAGTAATAAACTATATGAATCTAAATGTGTCTCATTTTATTTTATTGGTAGAGTCAGTATGACCTTGTCCTTGGCCTTGCCTTGTTTTGTATGTGTTTGACACCTTCTGAGGACTATCCAAATGCTGTCTTCTGCAAGGTCAATGTACTCTTGGTTGTTGGGATCAATAACTTTTCCCAGCCCTGTATGAGCTTTAGGAATCGTTCAGACTTTGGATTTCTGATGATGTTTTTCTTAAGTCATATAGAATTTTATCCCATGCATATACAGATCGGTACTCAGCCAAGAATTCCAGGAGATCACCCTGCTCTGGAGTTCTCCCTATGGGCAGCACCCTCCTCATACTCTGCTACACAAATTCCAGTACCTCAGCCTCTCCAAATTCCAATCTCTTTCTTTTTAATGTATGAAGACTGCCATCCTCTGCTTGTGTTCCCTATCTCCATTTGGCATGTGGAAATGAACTCCAGGCAGAAAGTCTGAGGAGAAGTGGTATATGGACATAACCAAGGAGCAGCACACTCCCCCCAATATTCTTTCCAATCAAAAACTTGTTAACTTACATTATATTCTATTTTGATTCAAACAGCAAGTCATTTTGATTTATAGTAATTTATTAATATTATTGAAATTGTAAGCTTTGTGTTTTTTAGGTTGTATTCCATTTTTTGTAGAGGGTTTTCTTGATATTCTACATTTTTAAAAACCACTGTCACAGTGTTCTAACATGAAACAGACATCATATAACCTTTCTTATCTGATTCATTTCACCTGGAGCATTTCACCTGGAATATCCTCCTCCTTTTCTCCTTTTCTAGTCAATTGAAATTTTAAAATCTAGCCCCTAATTCCCTCATGTTGAAGTTCCAGTTATTATGCTAAGTGCTGTGCTTACATTCTTTTATTTTATATTTAAACATTTCTAGAAGATAGAAACAACTGATGCTAAGAAAGCTGCCCAAGATTGTACACTCCAAACAACCACAATATCAGGATGTGAACTAAAGCTGTCTAAATCAAAAGTCTTAGTAAGGGCAGATGATATTTTATTGGGACCTACATCAATTATGCAAATCCAAGACAATGATTTTGTGCTAGCTTTCTTGAACTATGATTTTCTGATCTCTAAAATATTTCTCCTTATTTAAATGTGTATCTTTTACATTTGACTTAGTTTCAACTGTGTTTAGTTCTGGATTGGCGCTCTGTCACTAAAATCAGCAATGAGAGAAAGAATTATTGGCCCAATTTTTCAATCTGTGATTGAATTATGATAAATTTGATTACCAAACATATAGATACATGTCCTCATATGTATCTAAGGTCACACAAAATAAGAAAATCTTGTTATAAGCAATATGTTATCAGAAATATCAGGGGTTCAGGAAGAAGAGCCCTGGGAAGGGCAAAGGGCCCTGGAAGGTGAATGATTCAGTTTCTCAATTTATAAGGTGTAAAGGTAAGTGAAAATGATTTTTATTCATGTATCAAGGGCAGAGAAACCATTTTCCCCTTACCTTTTCTCTTAGATACATATTGAATCTGAGTCCTTGCTCTGAACTTTGGAATAGAAATCAATCTCTCTAGGGTTTAAGCCCAGTCTCCATTTTTCCTGAGTAGGGCTTTCTAGGGGTATTTACTCAATTCTGGGGTTCATCCTGTTTAAGTAAGTCTTTGTTTCATTATAGTCATAAAAATTCTTAGAATTCTATATTATTCCTGTTTGAAGTCATTGGGCTAATTTTCCAGCACTGCCTTAGAAACACATTTTCAGGCATGCTATATTTTCTTAAGATTTGTTTTTATGTTTATACAAGCATTGCCTGTTTCTTAACTTATGAATGAAGCAAACTCACTTCTGGGAAGCAATAATAACACCTCTTACATGTCTTGCTTGACATTGTCTCCTGCAGACTTCTTATACAGCATTCCCCACAAGCACATTATTATCAAAGCAAGCCAGTGAGATACAGAGAGATGGTACTTTCCCACATACAAATACTAAAACCTATGTACAGAGATGTCCAAAGATTTGTCCTGGTAGGATATTATTGTGGGGAGGAGCGAGTCAATAACTTAGCACTTACAATGTGCTCTACCCATTAGTATTTCATTTTTCACTATCAGATTGGACCGATAGATATTTTGAACATGACTGAATCATTCCCCCTGAGAACTACAGCAGAAGCAAGTGACCTGACCTACCTCCATCTGCATCCCCTCCTGCCCCTGCCACCTCAATATCTTAACCCACTGTGTGAAGAAAGTGAATAAAAACTAATCAGGAAACAAATATGTAGCGCCATGAAAGCATCTTGAAAATAAAATTCACATAATGATTCTGGGACACAAATGTTTTATTTTTATAGATAAAAGAAATTTTATCTAGATTGAAATAAGAGAATAATGTTAGATAAAAGAACCAGAATAAAATAATATATTCGTTTTATCTCCCAACTTAGGATCTACTAACATTTCAGCATTGATGTGAATTTGGTAATTTACTTGGTGGTACTCTGTTATTTTAGGAATTCTTAGGAATCATGTGTATTAATCTGTGCTCACACTGCTAATAAAGCCATACCCAAGACTGGGTAATTTGTAAAGCAAATTACATGGTTGGGGATGCCTCACAATCATAGAGGAAGGCAAAGGAGGAGCAAAGTCATGTCTTGCATGGAGGCAGGCAAAAAAGAGAGAGAGAAAGGGAGAGAGAGAGCGCGCACATGTGCAGGGCAACTTCTATTTATGAAACCATCAGATCTTCTGAGATTTACTGACTATCACAAGAACAGCATGGGAAAGACCTACCTTCATGATTCTATTACCTCCCACCAGCTCCCTCCCACAACACACAGGAATTATGGAAGCTACAATTCAAGATGTTATTTGGGTGGAGACACAACAAAACAATATCATTCCATCTCTGGCCGCTCTGAAATCTCATGCCCTCACATTTCAAAACCAACCATGCTTTCCCAACAGTCTCCCAAAGTCTTAACTCATTTCAGCATTAACTCAAAAGTCCATAGCCCAAAGTCTAATCTGAGATAAGACAAGTCCTTCGGCCTATGAGCCTGTAAAATCAAAAGCAAGTTAGTTACTTCCAAGATGCAATGGAGGTACAGGCATTGGGTAAATATAGCCATTCCAAATGGGAGAAATTGTCCAAAATACAAGGGCTACAGGCCCCATGCAAGTCCAAAATCCAATAGGGCAGTCATCAGATCTTAAAGTTCCAAAATGATCTCTTTTGACTCCATGTCTCATCCAGGTCACATTGATGCAAGAGGTGGGTTCCCATGGTCTAGGGCAGCTCTGTCTCTGTGGCTTTGCAAGTTAGATGCCACCACCTGGCTGCTTTCATATGCTGTTGTTGAGCATCTGTGGTTTTTCAGGCACATGGTGCAACCTGTTAGTGGATCTACCATTCTAGAGTCTGGAGAATGGTGGCCCTCTTCTCATACCTCTGCTAAGCAGTGCCCCAGTTGGGACTCTGTGTGAGGACTTGTACCCCAAATTTTGCTTCTGCACTGCCCTAGCAGAGGTTCTCCATGAAGTTCCCACCCCTGTACTACACCTCTGCCTGGATATCCAGGGGTTTCCTTACATCCTCAGAAATCTAGGCAGAGGTTCCCAAACCTAGATTCTTGACTTCTGTGCACTCGCAGGCCCAACACCACATGCAATTATGGGAGCTACAATTCCAAATGAGATTTGGGTGGGGACACAGCCAAACCATATCATCATGAAATAAGTTAATTCACTGGCAATTGTACAGCAGACAGGAGTCAATCATTTTTACTAACTAAATCTAAGTGATAATATGGAAAAAATATCAGACTTGTGAAAATCACAATACAATAAATGGCTAAATTTGTTAGAACATAGTATATTTTTCTTGTTTTGCAGTGTTGTACATAATTAGAGGGTCTTTAATTAAAAGGAAAATGTAGTTGTGTATTTATCTCTTTTCTTTGAATGTTTCCTCACTTCTTCTTTTAAAATCTTATAGCACTTTGTACAATCTTGAAGCACTTGTAACAAAATATATTACTCTATAGTTATTTATAGTTCTTTCTACATTCTTACTGAATGCAAATTCTTTTGGCCTGTAATACCTTACCACTGTGTAGTTAAAACATATTTACAGGGGGGTGTGCCCAAGATGGCTCAATAGGAACAGCTCCAGCCTCTAACTCCCAGGGTGAGTGACACAGAAGATGGGTGATTTCTGCATTTTCAACTGAGGTACCGGGTTCATCTCACTGGGGAGTGCTGGACAATCGGTGTTGGTCAGCTGATGCAGACTGACCAGCGAGAGCTGAAGCAGGGCAAGGCATTGCCTCACCTGGGAAGCGCAAGGGGGAAGGGAATCCCTTTTCCGAGCCAAGGGAAACTGAGACAGACATCCCCCACTAGGTGCACACTGCCACCTCACACCTCACACGGCTGGGTACACCCCTGAGATAAAGCTTCTAGAGCAAGAATCAGACAGCAACACTCGCTGTTCAGCAATATTCTATCTTCTGCAGCCTCCGCTGCTGATACCCAGGCAAACAGGGTACGGAGTGGACCTCAAGCAAACTCCAACAGACCTACAGCTGAGGGTCCTCACTGTTAGAAGGAAAACTAACAAACAGAAAGGACACCCACACCAAAATCCCATCAGGACATCACCATCATCAAAGACCAAAGGCAGATAAAACCACAAAGATGGGGAAAAAGCAGTGCAGAAAAGCTGGAAATTCAAAAAATCAGAGTGCATCTCCCTCTCCAAAGGAATGCAGCTCATCACCAGCAATGGAACAAAGCTGGATGAAGAATGACTTTGACGAGTTGAGAGAAGAAGGCTTCACTTGATCAAACTTCTCAGAGCTAAAGGAGGAACTACGTAACCAGTGCAAAGAAACTAAAAACCTTGAAAAAAGAATGGATGAATGGATAACTAGAATAATCAATGCAGAGAAGACCTTAAAAGAACTGATAGAGATGAAAACCATAACATGAGAAATACATGACAAATGCACAAGCTTCAGTAACTGACTCAATCAACTGGAAGAAAGAGTATCAGCAATTGAAGAACAAATGAATGAAATGAAGCAAGAAGAGAAGTGTGAAGAAGAAAGGGTAAAAAATGAACAAAGCCTCCAAGAAGTATGGGATTATGTGAAAAGGTAAAATGTATGTCTGATTGGTGTGCCTGAAAGTGACGGGGAAAACAGAACCAAGTTGGAAAACACTCTTCAAGATATCATCCAGGAGAATTTCCCCAACCTAGCAAGGCAGGCCAACATTCAAATTCAGGAAATACAGAGAACAACACCAAGATACTCCTCGAGAAGAGCAACTCCAAGACACATAATTGCCAGATTCACCAAAGTTGAAATGAAGGAAAAAATCTTAAGGGCAGCCAGAGAGAAAGGTCGGGTTACCCACAAAGGGAAGCCCATCAGACTAACAGCAGACCTCTTGGCAGAAACTCTCCAAGCCAGAAGAGAGTGGGGGCCAATATACAACATTCTTAAAGAAAATAATTTTCAACCCAGAATTTCATATCCAGCCAAACTAAGTCTCATAAGTGAAGGAGAAACAAAATCCTTTCCAGACAAGCAAATGCTGAGAGATTTTGTCACCACCAGGCCTGCCTTACAAGAGCTCCTGAAGGAAGCACTAAACATGAAAGGAACAACTGGTACCAGCCACTGCAAAAACATGCCAAAATGTAAAGACCATCAATGCTAGGAAGAAACTGCATCAACTAACGAGCAAAATAACTAGCTAACATCACGACAGGATCAAATTCACACATAACAATATTAACCTTAAATGTAAATGGGCTAAATGCTCCAATTAAAAGTCACAGACTGGCAAACTGGATAAAGAGTCAAGACCCATCAGTTTGCTGTGTTCAGGAGACCCATCTCAAATGCAGAGACATACATAGACTCAAAATAAAGGGATGGAGGAAGATCTACCAAGCAAATGGAAAACAAAAAAAAAGCAGCAGTTGCAATCCTAGTCTCTGATAAAACAGATTTTAAACCATCAAAGATCAAAAGAGACAAAGAAGGTCATTACGTAATGGTAAAGGATCAATTCATCAGGAAGGGCTAACTATCCTAAATATATATGCACCCAATACAGGAGCACCCAGATTCATAAAGCAAGTCCTTAGAGACTTACAAAGAGACTTAGACTCCCATACAATAATAATGGGAGATTTTAACACCCCATTGTCAACATTAGACAGATCAACGAGACAGAAAGTTAACAAGGGTATCCAGGAATTGAACTCAACTCTGCACCAAGCAGACATAATAGACATCTACAGAACTCTCCACCCCAAATCCACAGAATATACATTCTTGTCAGCACCACATCGCACTTTTTCCAAAATTGGCCACATAGTTGAAAGTAAAGCACTCCTCAGCAAATGTAAAAGAATAGAAATTATAACAAACTGTCTCTCAGATCACAGTGCTATTAAACTAGAACTCAGGATGAAGAAACTCACTCAAAACCGCTAAACTACATGGAAACTGAACAACCTGCTCCTGAATGACTACTAGGTACATAATAAAATGAAGGCAGAAATAAAGATGTTCTTTGAAACCAATGAGAACAAAGATACAACATACCAGAATCTCTGGGACACATTTAAAGCAGTGTGTAGAGGGAAATTTATAGCACTAAATGCTCACAAAAGAAAGCAGGAGAGATTTAAAATTGACACCTTAACATCACATTTAAAAGAACTAGAGAAGTAAGAGCAAGCACATTCAAAAGCTAGCAGAAGGTAAGGAATAACTAAGATCAGAGCAGAACTGAAGGAGATATAGACACAAAAAACCCTCCAAAAATTCAATGAATCCAGGAGTTGGTTTTTTGAATCGATCAACAAAATTGATAAACTGCTAGCAAGACTAATAAAGAAGAAAAGAGAGAAGAATCAAATAGATGCAATAAAAAATGATAAAGGGGATATCACCACCGACCCCACAGAAATACAAACTACCATCAGAAAATACTATAAACACCTTTATGCAAATAAACTAGAAAACTTAGAAGAAATGAATAAATTCCTGGACACTTACACTCTCCCAAGACTAAACCAGGAAGAATTTGAATCCCTGAATAGACCAATAGCAGGCTCTGAAATTGAGGCAATAATTAATACCCTACCAACCAAAAACAGTCCAGGACCAGATGGATTCACAACTAAATTCTACCAGAGGTACAAGGAGGAGCTGGTACCATTCCTTCTGAAACTATTCCAATCAATAGAAAAAGAAGGAATCCTCCCTAACTCATTTTATGAGGCCAACATCATCCTGATACCAAAGCCTGACAGAGACACAACCAAAAAAGAGAATTTTAGACCAATATCCCTGATGAACATTGATGCAAAAATCCTCAATAAAATACTGGCAAACCGGATCCAGCAGCACATCAGAAAGCTTACCCACCATGTTCAAGTGGGCTT
>NW_022323740.1:0-7622 GCF_002776525.5 Piliocolobus tephrosceles
AAGCCCACTTGAACATGGTGGGTAAGCTTTCTGATGTGCTGCTGGATCCGGTTTGCCAGTATTTTATTGAGGATTTTTGCATCAATGTTCATCAGGGATATTGGTCTAAAATTCTCTTTTTTGGTTGTGTCTCTGTCAGGCTTTGGTATCAGGATGATGTTGGCCTCATAAAATGAGTTAGGGAGGATTCCTTCTTTTTCTATTGATTGGAATAGTTTCAGAAGGAATGGTACCAGCTCCTCCTTGTACCTCTGGTAGAATTTAGTTGTGAATCCATCTGGTCCTGGACTGTTTTTGGTTGGTAGGGTATTAATTATTGCCTCAATTTCAGAGCCTGCTATTGGTCTATTCAGGGATTCAAATTCTTCCTGGTTTAGTCTTGGGAGAGTGTAAGTGTCCAGGAATTTATTCATTTCTTCTAAGTTTTCTAGTTTATTTGCATAAAGGTGTTTATAGTATTTTCTGATGGTAGTTTGTATTTCTGTGGGGTCGGTGGTGATATCCCCTTTATCATTTTTTATTGCATCTATTTGATTCTTCTCTCTTTTCTTCTTTATTAGTCTTGCTAGCAGTTTATCAATTTTGTTGATCGATTCAAAAAACCAACTCCTGGATTCATTGAATTTTTGGAGGGTTTTTTGTGTCTATATCTCCTTCAGTTCTGCTCTGATCTTAGTTATTCCTTACCTTCTGCTAGCTTTTGAATGTGCTTGCTCTTACTTCTCTAGTTCTTTTAAATGTGATGTTAAGGT
The DNA here is from genome assembly GCF_002776525.5 of Piliocolobus tephrosceles. Lineage (NCBI taxonomy): Eukaryota > Metazoa > Chordata > Mammalia > Primates > Cercopithecidae > Piliocolobus > Piliocolobus tephrosceles. The sequence goes on from NW_022323740.1 coordinate 753, forward strand.
GTCAATTTTAAATCTCTCCTGCTTTCTTTTGTGAGCATTTAGTGCTATAAATTTCCCTCTACACACTGCTTTAAATGTGTCCCAGAGATTCTGGTATGTTGTATCTTTGTTCTCATTGGTTTCAAAGAACATCTTTATTTCTGCCTTCATTTTATTATGTACCTAGTAGTCATTCAGGAGCAGGTTGTTCAGTTTCCATGTAGTTTAGCGGTTTTGAGTGAGTTTCTTCATCCTGAGTTCTAGTTTAATAGCACTGTGATCTGAGAGACAGTTTGTTATAATTTCTATTCTTTTACATTTGCTGAGGAGTGCTTTACTTTCAACTATGTGGCCAATTTTGGAAAAAGTGCGATGTGGTGCTGACAAGAATGTATATTCTGTGGATTTGGGGTGGAGAGTTCTGTAGATGTCTATTATGTCTGCTTGGTGCAGAGTTGAGTTCAATTCCTGGATACCCTTGTTAACTTTCTGTCTCGTTGATCTGTCTAATGTTGACAATGGGGTGTTAAAATCTCCCATTATTATTGTATGGGAGTCTAAGTCTCTTTGTAAGTCTCTAAGGACTTGCTTTATGAATCTGGGTGCTCCTGTATTGGGTGCATATATATTTAGGATAGTTAGCCCTTCCTGATGAATTGATCCTTTACCATTACGTAATGACCTTCTTTGTCTCTTTTGATCTTTGATGGTTTAAAATCTGTTTTATCAGAGACTAGGATTGCAACTGCTGCTTTTTTTTTGTTTTCCATTTGCTTGGTAGATCTTCCTCCATCCCTTTATTTTGAGTCTATGTATGTCTCTGCATTTGAGATGGGTCTCCTGAACACAGCAAACTGATGGGTCTTGACTCTTTATCCAGTTTGCCAGTCTGTGACTTTTAATTGGAGCATTTAGCCCATTTACATTTAAGGTTAATATTGTTATGTGTGAATTTGATCCTGTCGTGATGTTAGCTAGTTATTTTGCTCGTTAGTTGATGCAGTTTCTTCCTAGCATTGATGGTCTTTACATTTTGGCATGTTTTTGCAGTGGCTGGTACCAGTTGTTCCTTTCATGTTTAGTGCTTCCTTCAGGAGCTCTTGTAAGGCAGGCCTGGTGGTGACAAAATCTCTCAGCATTTGCTTGTCTGGAAAGGATTTTGTTTCTCCTTCACTTATGAGACTTAGTTTGGCTGGATATGAAATTCTGGGTTGAAAATTATTTTCTTTAAGAATGTTGTATATTGGCCCCCACTCTCTTCTGGCTTGGAGAGTTTCTGCCAAGAGGTCTGCTGTTAGTCTGATGGGCTTCCCTTTGTGGGTAACCCGACCTTTCTCTCTGGCTGCCCTTAAGATTTTTTCCTTCATTTCAACTTTGGTGAATCTGGCAATTATGTGTCTTGGAGTTGCTCTTCTCGAGGAGTATCTTGGTGTTGTTCTCTGTATTTCCTGAATTTGAATGTTGGCCTGCCTTGCTAGGTTGGGGAAATTCTCCTGGATGATATCTTGAAGAGTGTTTTCCAACTTGGTTCTGTTTTCCCCGTCACTTTCAGGCACACCAATCAGACATACATTTTACCTTTTCACATAATCCCATACTTCTTGGAGGCTTTGTTCATTTTTTACCCTTTCTTCTTCACACTTCTCTTCTTGCTTCATTTCATTCATTTGTTCTTCAATTGCTGATACTCTTTCTTCCAGTTGATTGAGTCAGTTACTGAAGCTTGTGCATTTGTCATGTATTTCTCATGTTATGGTTTTCATCTCTATCAGTTCTTTTAAGGTCTTCTCTGCATTGATTATTCTAGTTATCCATTCATCCATTCTTTTTTCAAGGTTTTTAGTTTCTTTGCACTGGTTACGTAGTTCCTCCTTTAGCTCTGAGAAGTTTGATCAAGTGAAGCCTTCTTCTCTCAACTCGTCAAAGTCATTCTTCATCCAGCTTTGTTCCATTGCTGGTGATGAGCTGCATTCCTTTGGAGAGGGAGATGCACTCTGATTTTTTGAATTTCCAGCTTTTCTGCACTGCTTTTTCCCCATCTTTGTGGTTTTATCTGCCTTTGGTCTTTGATGATGGTGATGTCCTGATGGGATTTTGGTGTGGGTGTCCTTTCTGTTTGTTAGTTTTCCTTCTAACAGTGAGGACCCTCAGCTGTAGGTCTGTTGGAGTTTGCTTGAGGTCCACTCCGTACCCTGTTTGCCTGGGTATCAGCAGCGGAGGCTGCAGAAGATAGAATATTGCTGAACAGCGAGTGTTGCTGTCTGATTCTTGCTCTAGAAGCTTTATCTCAGGGGTGTACCCAGCCGTGTGAGGTGTGAGGTGGCAGTGTGCACCTAGTGGGGGATGTCTGTCTCAGTTTCCCTTGGCTCGGAAAAGGGATTCCCTTCCCCCTTGCGCTTCCCAGGTGAGGCAATGCCTTGCCCTGCTTCAGCTCTCGCTGGTCAGTCTGCATCAGCTGACCAACACCGATTGTCCAGCACTCCCCAGTGAGATGAACCCGGTACCTCAGTTGAAAATGCAGAAATCACCCATCTTCTGTGTCACTCACCCTGGGAGTTAGAGGCTGGAGCTGTTCCTATTGAGCCATCTTGGGCACACCCCCCTGTAAATATGTTTTAACTACACAGTGGTAAGGTATTACAGGCCAAAAGAATTTGCATTCAGTAAGAATGTAGAAAGAACTATAAATAACTATAGAGTAATATATTTTGTTACAAGTGCTTCAAGATTGTACAAAGTGCTATAAGATTTTAAAAGAAGAAGTGAGGAAACATTCAAAGAAAAGAGATAAATACACAACTACATTTTCCTTTTAATTAAAGACCCTCTAATTATGTACAACACTGCAAAACAAGAAAAATATACTATGTTCTAACAAATTTAGCCATTTATTGTATTGTGATTTTCACAAGTCTGATATTTTTTCCATATTATCACTTAGATTTAGTTAGTAAAAATGATTGACTCCTGTCTGCTGTACAATTGCCAGTGAATTAACTTATTTCATGATGATATGGTTTGGCTGTGTCCCCACCCAAATCTCATTTGGAATTGTAGCTCCCATAATTGCATGTGGTGTTGGGCCTGCGAGTGCACAGAAGTCAAGAATCTAGGTTTGGGAACCTCTGCCTAGATTTCTGAGGATGTAAGGAAACCCCTGGATATCCAGGCAGAGGTGTAGTACAGGGGTGGGAACTTCATGGAGAACCTCTGCTAGGGCAGTGCAGAAGCAAAATTTGGGGTACAAGTCCTCACACAGAGTCCCAACTGGGGCACTGCTTAGCAGAGGTATGAGAAGAGGGCCACCATTCTCCAGACTCTAGAATGGTAGATCCACTAACAGGTTGCACCATGTGCCTGAAAAACCACAGATGCTCAACAACAGCATATGAAAGCAGCCAGGTGGTGGCATCTAACTTGCAAAGCCACAGAGACAGAGCTGCCCTAGACCATGGGAACCCACCTCTTGCATCAATGTGACCTGGATGAGACATGGAGTCAAAAGAGATCATTTTGGAACTTTAAGATCTGATGACTGCCCTATTGGATTTTGGACTTGCATGGGGCCTGTAGCCCTTGTATTTTGGACAATTTCTCCCATTTGGAATGGCTATATTTACCCAATGCCTGTACCTCCATTGCATCTTGGAAGTAACTAACTTGCTTTTGATTTTACAGGCTCATAGGCCGAAGGACTTGTCTTATCTCAGATTAGACTTTGGGCTATGGACTTTTGAGTTAATGCTGAAATGAGTTAAGACTTTGGGAGACTGTTGGGAAAGCATGGTTGGTTTTGAAATGTGAGGGCATGAGATTTCAGAGCGGCCAGAGATGGAATGATATTGTTTTGTTGTGTCTCCACCCAAATAACATCTTGAATTGTAGCTTCCATAATTCCTGTGTGTTGTGGGAGGGAGCTGGTGGGAGGTAATAGAATCATGAAGGTAGGTCTTTCCCATGCTGTTCTTGTGATAGTCAGTAAATCTCAGAAGATCTGATGGTTTCATAAATAGAAGTTGCCCTGCACATGTGCGCGCTCTCTCTCTCCCTTTCTCTCTCTCTTTTTTGCCTGCCTCCATGCAAGACATGACTTTGCTCCTCCTTTGCCTTCCTCTATGATTGTGAGGCATCCCCAACCATGTAATTTGCTTTACAAATTACCCAGTCTTGGGTATGGCTTTATTAGCAGTGTGAGCACAGATTAATACACATGATTCCTAAGAATTCCTAAAATAACAGAGTACCACCAAGTAAATTACCAAATTCACATCAATGCTGAAATGTTAGTAGATCCTAAGTTGGGAGATAAAACGAATATATTATTTTATTCTGGTTCTTTTATCTAACATTATTCTCTTATTTCAATCTAGATAAAATTTCTTTTATCTATAAAAATAAAACATTTGTGTCCCAGAATCATTATGTGAATTTTATTTTCAAGATGCTTTCATGGCGCTACATATTTGTTTCCTGATTAGTTTTTATTCACTTTCTTCACACAGTGGGTTAAGATATTGAGGTGGCAGGGGCAGGAGGGGATGCAGATGGAGGTAGGTCAGGTCACTTGCTTCTGCTGTAGTTCTCAGGGGGAATGATTCAGTCATGTTCAAAATATCTATCGGTCCAATCTGATAGTGAAAAATGAAATACTAATGGGTAGAGCACATTGTAAGTGCTAAGTTATTGACTCGCTCCTCCCCACAATAATATCCTACCAGGACAAATCTTTGGACATCTCTGTACATAGGTTTTAGTATTTGTATGTGGGAAAGTACCATCTCTCTGTATCTCACTGGCTTGCTTTGATAATAATGTGCTTGTGGGGAATGCTGTATAAGAAGTCTGCAGGAGACAATGTCAAGCAAGACATGTAAGAGGTGTTATTATTGCTTCCCAGAAGTGAGTTTGCTTCATTCATAAGTTAAGAAACAGGCAATGCTTGTATAAACATAAAAACAAATCTTAAGAAAATATAGCATGCCTGAAAATGTGTTTCTAAGGCAGTGCTGGAAAATTAGCCCAATGACTTCAAACAGGAATAATATAGAATTCTAAGAATTTTTATGACTATAATGAAACAAAGACTTACTTAAACAGGATGAACCCCAGAATTGAGTAAATACCCCTAGAAAGCCCTACTCAGGAAAAATGGAGACTGGGCTTAAACCCTAGAGAGATTGATTTCTATTCCAAAGTTCAGAGCAAGGACTCAGATTCAATATGTATCTAAGAGAAAAGGTAAGGGGAAAATGGTTTCTCTGCCCTTGATACATGAATAAAAATCATTTTCACTTACCTTTACACCTTATAAATTGAGAAACTGAATCATTCACCTTCCAGGGCCCTTTGCCCTTCCCAGGGCTCTTCTTCCTGAACCCCTGATATTTCTGATAACATATTGCTTATAACAAGATTTTCTTATTTTGTGTGACCTTAGATACATATGAGGACATGTATCTATATGTTTGGTAATCAAATTTATCATAATTCAATCACAGATTGAAAAATTGGGCCAATAATTCTTTCTCTCATTGCTGATTTTAGTGACAGAGCGCCAATCCAGAACTAAACACAGTTGAAACTAAGTCAAATGTAAAAGATACACATTTAAATAAGGAGAAATATTTTAGAGATCAGAAAATCATAGTTCAAGAAAGCTAGCACAAAATCATTGTCTTGGATTTGCATAATTGATGTAGGTCCCAATAAAATATCATCTGCCCTTACTAAGACTTTTGATTTAGACAGCTTTAGTTCACATCCTGATATTGTGGTTGTTTGGAGTGTACAATCTTGGGCAGCTTTCTTAGCATCAGTTGTTTCTATCTTCTAGAAATGTTTAAATATAAAATAAAAGAATGTAAGCACAGCACTTAGCATAATAACTGGAACTTCAACATGAGGGAATTAGGGGCTAGATTTTAAAATTTCAATTGACTAGAAAAGGAGAAAAGGAGGAGGATATTCCAGGTGAAATGCTCCAGGTGAAATGAATCAGATAAGAAAGGTTATATGATGTCTGTTTCATGTTAGAACACTGTGACAGTGGTTTTTAAAAATGTAGAATATCAAGAAAACCCTCTACAAAAAATGGAATACAACCTAAAAAACACAAAGCTTACAATTTCAATAATATTAATAAATTACTATAAATCAAAATGACTTGCTGTTTGAATCAAAATAGAATATAATGTAAGTTAACAAGTTTTTGATTGGAAAGAATATTGGGGGGAGTGTGCTGCTCCTTGGTTATGTCCATATACCACTTCTCCTCAGACTTTCTGCCTGGAGTTCATTTCCACATGCCAAATGGAGATAGGGAACACAAGCAGAGGATGGCAGTCTTCATACATTAAAAAGAAAGAGATTGGAATTTGGAGAGGCTGAGGTACTGGAATTTGTGTAGCAGAGTATGAGGAGGGTGCTGCCCATAGGGAGAACTCCAGAGCAGGGTGATCTCCTGGAATTCTTGGCTGAGTACCGATCTGTATATGCATGGGATAAAATTCTATATGACTTAAGAAAAACATCATCAGAAATCCAAAGTCTGAACGATTCCTAAAGCTCATACAGGGCTGGGAAAAGTTATTGATCCCAACAACCAAGAGTACATTGACCTTGCAGAAGACAGCATTTGGATAGTCCTCAGAAGGTGTCAAACACATACAAAACAAGGCAAGGCCAAGGACAAGGTCATACTGACTCTACCAATAAAATAAAATGAGACACATTTAGATTCATATAGTTTATTACTTACATGGAGAATGAAATGAATAGTAGCCAAAATGCCAGCTCTTCATAATTCCTGCCCCACTGACAAGAAAAAAAAAAAAAAAAAAAAAAAAACTGCAATGAAATAAAAGTAGCTTCGTGACAATATTATGAGCTGCA
>NW_022323741.1:0-3394 GCF_002776525.5 Piliocolobus tephrosceles
ATCCAGCAGCACATCAGAAAGCTTACCCACCATGTTCAAGTGGGCTTCATCCCTGGGATGCAAGGCTGGTTCAACATTCACAAATCAATAAACATAATCCAGCATATAAACAGAACCAAAGACAAAAACCACATGATTATCTCAATAGATGCAGAAAAGGCCTTTGACAAAATTCAACAGCCCTTCATGCTAAAAACGCTCAATAAATTCAGTATTGATGGAACATATCTCAAAATAATAAGAGCTATTTATGACAAAGCCACAGCCAATATCATACTGAATGGGAAAAAACTGGAAAATTTCCCTTTGAAAACTGGCACAAGACAGGGATGCCCTCTCTTACCACTCCTATTCAACATAGTGTTGGAAGTTCTGGCCAGGGCAATCAGGCAAGAGAAAGAAATAAAGGGTATTCAATTAGGAAAAGAAGAAGTCAAATTGTCCCTGTTTGCAGATGACATGATTGTATATTTAGAAAACCCCATTGTCTCAGCCCAAAATCTCCTTAAGCTGATAAGCAACTTCAGCAAAGTCTCAGGATACAAAATTAATGTGCAAAAATCACAAGCATTCTTATACGCCAGTATCAGTCAAACAGATAGCCAAATGATGAATGAACAATTTCTTCAAAGAGAATAAAATACCTAGGAATCCAACTTGCAAGGGATGTAAAGGACCTCTTCTAAGAGAACTACAAACCACTGCTCAGTGAAATAAAAGAGGACACAAACAAATGGAAGAACATACCATGCTCATGGATAGGAAGAATCAATATCGTGAAAATGGCCATACTGCCCAAGGTCATTTATAGATTCAGTGTCATCCCCATCAAGTTACCAATGAGTTGCTTCACAGAATTGGAAAAAAATTGCTTTAAAGTTCATATGGAACCAAAAAAGACCCCGCATTGCCAAGACAATCCTAAGTCAAAAGAACAAAGCTGGAGGCATCATGCTACCTGACTTCAAACCATACTGCAAGCCAAAACAGCATGGTACTGGTACCAAAACAGAGATATAGACCAATGGAACAGAACAGAGCCCTCAGAAATAATACCACACATCTACAGCCATGTGATCTTTGACAAACCTGAGAAAAACAAGAAATGAGGAAAGGATACCCTATTTAATAAATGGTGCTGGGAAAATTGGATAGCCAGAAGTAGAAAGCTGAACCTGGATCCTTTCATTACTCCTTATATGAAAATTAATTCACGATGGATTAGAGACTTAAATGTTAAACCTAATACCATAAAAACCCTAGAAGAAAACCTAGGTAATACCATTCAAGACACAGGCATGGGCAAGGACTTCATTTCTGAAACACCAAAAGCAAAGACAACAAAAGCCAAAATTGACAAATGGGATCTAATTAAACTAAAGAACTTCTGCACAGCAAAAGAAACTACCATCAGAGTGAACAGGCAACCTACAGAATTGGAGAAAATTTTTGCAATGTACTCATCAGACAAAGGGCTAATATCCAGAACCTACAAAGAACTCAAACAAATTTACAAGAAAAAAATAAACAACCCCATCAAAAAGTGGGCAAAGGATATGAACAGACATTTCTCAAAAGAAGACATTCATACAGCCAACAGACACATGAATGAATGCCCATCATCACTGGCCATCAGAGAAATGCAAATCAAAACCACAATGAGATACCATCTCACACCAGTTAGAATGGCAATCATTAAAAAGTCAGGAAACAACAGATGCTGGAGAAGATGTGGAGAAATAGGAACACTTTTACACTGTTGGTGGGATTGTAAACTAGTTCAATCATTATGGAAAACAGTATGGTGATTCCTCAAGGATCTAGAACTAGAAGTACCATATGACCCAGCCATCCCATTACTGGGGTTATACCCAAAGGCTTATAAATCATGCTGCTATAAAGACACAGGCACATGTATTTTTATTGTGGCACTATTCACAACAGCAAAGACTTGGAATCAACCCAAATGTCCATCAGTGACAGACTGGATTAAGAAAATGTGGCACATATACACCATGGAATACTATGCAGCCGTAAAAAAGGATGAGTTTGAGTCTTTTGTAGGGACATGGATGCAGCTGGAAACCATCATTCTGAGCAAACTATTGCAAGAATAGAAAACCAAACACTGCATGTTCTCACTTATAGGTGGGAACTGAACAATGAGATCACTTGGACTTGGGAAGGGGAACATCACACACCGGGGTCTATCATGGGGAGGGGGGAGGGATTGCATTGGGAGTTATACCTGATGTAAATAACGAGTTGATGGGTGCTGACGAGTTGATGGGTGCTGACGAGTTGACGGGTGCAGCACACCAACATGGCACAAGTATACATATGTAACAACCCTGCACATTATGCACATGTACCCTAGAACTTAAAGTATAATAATAATAATGAAATAATAAAAATAAAAAAATAAAAATAAAAATAAAACCATCAGATCTTTTGAGACTCATTCAATATAATGAGAACAGTGTGGGAAAGACTTGCCTCTAGGATCCAATTACCTCCCACCAGGTCCCTTCTACAACATGTAGGAATTCAAGATGAGATTTGGGTGGGGACACAGTCAAACTGTATTAGTCCCCTTTAGGTATTTGCTTTTTTAATATTTTTCATTTCTCTTTTCATTTCATTCATATGTTCTTTTATATCCTTGAACATTTTTGTAAGATTGATACTACATATTTTAGGTCTTTTTCTACTTACACCATGTTTGTCATTTCTGGATCCCATATTGCTCCTAAGGTGTGAATTTTATTTTCCTGCTTCTTACTTATTTTCTGGTAACTTTTGGCAGTATGCAAAATGTTGTAATTTCACATAGTTGGTAGTTGCATTTTGTTGTGTTTCTTTAAAAACAATTGTGTTTTGGCACAAGATAAAGTTACTTGTGAATCTGCTGGCACTTTCAAGGCTTGCTCTTGATATTAAATATAGCATTTCCAGAAAATAATTTGTCAAGGACTAATTTAATCCCACTAATAAAGTATAAATCTTCTGTAGAGGAATGGCTTTCACATGACACTGGCAACTTTGCATATCTCCCCATAGATCATGCAGACAAAGGCTAGAAATTCAGTTCATTTGAAATTTGGCAGAAAGCTTTATGATTCTTCCAGCAAATGAGAGGATGGGAGGCCTATAAGGAGCTCCTAAGTACCATCACCTACTACCCTCCCCATCTCCCCTGGGTGGCTATCTTGAGAGAGGGTTTCTCGTTGTCTCCTAAGCTCTGACGGGTCATGAGGCTTTCTGCCTTGGACATCTTAGGATGCAGCTGCAGACTATAAAACTTCTTGGCGATAGTCTACAGCTTGCTATTTAGCCATGGGGTACCATGCAGCTCATAATATTGTCACGAAGCTACTTTTATTTCATTGCAGTT
>NW_022323742.1:0-1252 GCF_002776525.5 Piliocolobus tephrosceles
ACAGCTCCAGGCCCGCGCCTTTCGCTTTCTCCCGCCCAGCAAGTGAGAGGATACATCACGGGGCGGGGGCAGTGCGCCCCCAGCAACCGCGCACGCCGCGCACAGACCCCCACTACACGCGCGTCCCAGGCGGGGTCGACCCAGACGAGTCACGGGGCGGCGCACAGCCCCACTAGCAGGGCAGCCAGGACCCACGCGCGCGGGTCCGTGCAGCCACCTAGATAAGTGACAAAACACTCAGGAAGCCATCATGCGGGGCCGGAAAGAGTCCCCACGCAGAGTCAGGGACTACCTCGTCTGAGGTTCCGCGCAGTCCCCTCGGTGAGTCTGGCGAAGCAGTCTCACTGCGAGGGAGGGCGGGGAGGGCGTTGGAGTCTCCACACGCGGTGACCTGGACCCCGTTCCATGAGTGGGTCCATGCAGGGCCCACTCTGCCGCACGCGGGGACCAGCCAGGCCGCTGAGGACCGGGCAGAAGCCAGCGCCCGGGTCCATGTAGTCCCCTCCGCGGCAGACGAGGGGAGCCGGGGAGCAGTGGGGACCGGCCCGCAGCCGCAGGGCGCCCGGACCCCCGCGCTGGCCCACGCGGTATCGCAGCAGACGCGAAGCCCCCGGTGCCACCCGAGGCGGAGACAAAGCCCAGGCGCACGGACCCGGGGTCCCGACCCCGGACCCTGCGGAGCCCAGCTGGGAGCCGCCACGCCCGGCGCAGAGACCCCCGCCCGGTCCGGAGACCCCGTCGCCCGTCGTCCAGTCTCACCTCGGGCCTCCGCCTCCCAGCGCTAGCTCCTCGCCGCGGCGCCTGGGCCGACTAGAGCGCAGCTGAGCAGCCCACAGAGACGCGGCAGCCTCAACAAGGGAGCCCCGGGGCGGGGCCGCCGCCACAGCCGCCGCCACTTCAGCCAGTGTTCCCCGCTCAGGATCCGGCTGGGATCAAGGAGCTGCAGCTGGCGCTGGGCTGAGACCATGCAGGTGTACAGGGCCCCGCCCGCCGCCGGCCCCGCCCCCCGGCCAATGGGGAGCGAGCTGTGCAGAGAGGGCGGGGCCTTAGGTAACATAGGGAGGTTGGGCCTTAGGCCTTAGGTGGTAACACAGCATACGGTTGTAATCCCAGCTACTCAGGAGGCTGAGGCAGGAGAATCACTTGAAGCCAGGAGGCGGAGGTTGCAGTGAGCCGAGATGGTGCCACTGCAGTCCAGCCTGGCCACAGAGTGAGACTCCATCTCAAAAATAAAGAAATAAATAAAGCCCCT
>NW_022323743.1:0-3394 GCF_002776525.5 Piliocolobus tephrosceles
AACTGCAATGAAATAAAAGTAGCTTCGTGACAATATTATGAGCTGCATGGTACCCCATGGCTAAATAGCAAGCTGTAGACTATCGCCAAGAAGTTTTATAGTCTGCAGCTGCATCCTAAGATGTCCAAGGCAGAAAGCCTCATGACCCGTCAGAGCTTAGGAGACAACGAGAAACCCTCTCTCAAGATAGCCACCCAGGGGAGATGGGGAGGGTAGTAGGTGATGGTACTTAGGAGCTCCTTATAGGCCTCCCATCCTCTCATTTGCTGGAAGAATCATAAAGCTTTCTGCCAAATTTCAAATGAACTGAATTTCTAGCCTTTGTCTGCATGATCTATGGGGAGATATGCAAAGTTGCCAGTGTCATGTGAAAGCCATTCCTCTACAGAAGATTTATACTTTATTAGTGGGATTAAATTAGTCCTTGACAAATTATTTTCTGGAAATGCTATATTTAATATCAAGAGCAAGCCTTGAAAGTGCCAGCAGATTCACAAGTAACTTTATCTTGTGCCAAAACACAATTGTTTTTAAAGAAACACAACAAAATGCAACTACCAACTATGTGAAATTACAACATTTTGCATACTGCCAAAAGTTACCAGAAAATAAGTAAGAAGCAGGAAAATAAAATTCACACCTTAGGAGCAATATGGGATCCAGAAATGACAAACATGGTGTAAGTAGAAAAAGACCTAAAATATGTAGTATCAATCTTACAAAAATGTTCAAGGATATAAAAGAACATATGAATGAAATGAAAAGAGAAATGAAAAATATTAAAAAAGCAAATACCTAAAGGGGACTAATACAGTTTGACTGTGTCCCCACCCAAATCTCATCTTGAATTCCTACATGTTGTAGAAGGGACCTGGTGGGAGGTAATTGGATCCTAGAGGCAAGTCTTTCCCACACTGTTCTCATTATATTGAATGAGTCTCAAAAGATCTGATGGTTTTATTTTTATTTTTATTTTTTTATTTTTATTATTTCATTATTATTATTATACTTTAAGTTCTAGGGTACATGTGCATAATGTGCAGGGTTGTTACATATGTATACTTGTGCCATGTTGGTGTGCTGCACCCGTCAACTCGTCAGCACCCATCAACTCGTCAGCACCCATCAACTCGTTATTTACATCAGGTATAACTCCCAATGCAATCCCTCCCCCCTCCCCATGATAGACCCCGGTGTGTGATGTTCCCCTTCCCAAGTCCAAGTGATCTCATTGTTCAGTTCCCACCTATAAGTGAGAACATGCAGTGTTTGGTTTTCTATTCTTGCAATAGTTTGCTCAGAATGATGGTTTCCAGCTGCATCCATGTCCCTACAAAAGACTCAAACTCATCCTTTTTTACGGCTGCATAGTATTCCATGGTGTATATGTGCCACATTTTCTTAATCCAGTCTGTCACTGATGGACATTTGGGTTGATTCCAAGTCTTTGCTGTTGTGAATAGTGCCACAATAAAAATACATGTGCCTGTGTCTTTATAGCAGCATGATTTATAAGCCTTTGGGTATAACCCCAGTAATGGGATGGCTGGGTCATATGGTACTTCTAGTTCTAGATCCTTGAGGAATCACCATACTGTTTTCCATAATGATTGAACTAGTTTACAATCCCACCAACAGTGTAAAAGTGTTCCTATTTCTCCACATCTTCTCCAGCATCTGTTGTTTCCTGACTTTTTAATGATTGCCATTCTAACTGGTGTGAGATGGTATCTCATTGTGGTTTTGATTTGCATTTCTCTGATGGCCAGTGATGATGGGCATTCATTCATGTGTCTGTTGGCTGTATGAATGTCTTCTTTTGAGAAATGTCTGTTCATATCCTTTGCCCACTTTTTGATGGGGTTGTTTATTTTTTTCTTGTAAATTTGTTTGAGTTCTTTGTAGGTTCTGGATATTAGCCCTTTGTCTGATGAGTACATTGCAAAAATTTTCTCCAATTCTGTAGGTTGCCTGTTCACTCTGATGGTAGTTTCTTTTGCTGTGCAGAAGTTCTTTAGTTTAATTAGATCCCATTTGTCAATTTTGGCTTTTGTTGTCTTTGCTTTTGGTGTTTCAGAAATGAAGTCCTTGCCCATGCCTGTGTCTTGAATGGTATTACCTAGGTTTTCTTCTAGGGTTTTTATGGTATTAGGTTTAACATTTAAGTCTCTAATCCATCGTGAATTAATTTTCATATAAGGAGTAATGAAAGGATCCAGGTTCAGCTTTCTACTTCTGGCTATCCAATTTTCCCAGCACCATTTATTAAATAGGGTATCCTTTCCTCATTTCTTGTTTTTCTCAGGTTTGTCAAAGATCACATGGCTGTAGATGTGTGGTATTATTTCTGAGGGCTCTGTTCTGTTCCATTGGTCTATATCTCTGTTTTGGTACCAGTACCATGCTGTTTTGGCTTGCAGTATGGTTTGAAGTCAGGTAGCATGATGCCTCCAGCTTTGTTCTTTTGACTTAGGATTGTCTTGGCAATGCGGGGTCTTTTTTGGTTCCATATGAACTTTAAAGCAATTTTTTTCCAATTCTGTGAAGCAACTCATTGGTAACTTGATGGGGATGACACTGAATCTATAAATGACCTTGGGCAGTATGGCCATTTTCACGATATTGATTCTTCCTATCCATGAGCATGGTATGTTCTTCCATTTGTTTGTGTCCTCTTTTATTTCACTGAGCAGTGGTTTGTAGTTCTCTTAGAAGAGGTCCTTTACATCCCTTGCAAGTTGGATTCCTAGGTATTTTATTCTCTTTGAAGAAATTGTTCATTCATCATTTGGCTATCTGTTTGACTGATACTGGCGTATAAGAATGCTTGTGATTTTTGCACATTAATTTTGTATCCTGAGACTTTGCTGAAGTTGCTTATCAGCTTAAGGAGATTTTGGGCTGAGACAATGGGGTTTTCTAAATATACAATCATGTCATCTGCAAACAGGGACAATTTGACTTCTTCTTTTCCTAATTGAATACCCTTTATTTCTTTCTCTTGCCTGATTGCCCTGGCCAGAACTTCCAACACTATGTTGAATAGGAGTGGTAAGAGAGGGCATCCCTGTCTTGTGCCAGTTTTCAAAGGGAAATTTTCCAGTTTTTTCCCATTCAGTATGATATTGGCTGTGGCTTTGTCATAAATAGCTCTTATTATTTTGAGATATGTTCCATCAATACTGAATTTATTGAGCGTTTTTAGCATGAAGGGCTGTTGAATTTTGTCAAAGGCCTTTTCTGCATCTATTGAGATAATCATGTGGTTTTTGTCTTTGGTTCTGTTTATATGCTGGATTATGTTTATTGATTTGTGAATGTTGAACCAGCCTTGCATCCCAGGGATGAAGCCCACTTGAACATGGTGGGTAAGCTTTCTGATGTGCTGCTGGAT
>NW_022323744.1:0-3532 GCF_002776525.5 Piliocolobus tephrosceles
TCGTCAGCACCCATCAATTCATCATTTATATCAGGTATAACTCCCCAATGCAATCCCTCCCCCCTCCCCCCTCCCCATGATAGGCCCCAGTGTGTGATGTTCCCCTTCCCGAGTCCAAGTGAGCTCATTGTTCAGTTCCCACCTATGAGTGAGAACATGCGGTGTTTGGTTTTCTCTTCTTGTGATAGTTTGCTAAGAATGATGGTTTCCAGCTGCATCCATGTCCCTACAAAGGACGCAAACTCATCCTTTTTTATGGCTGCATAGTATTCCATGGTGTATATGTGCCACATTTTCTTAATCCAGTCTGTCACTGATGGACATTTGGGTTGATTCCAAGTCTTTGCTATTGTGAATAGTGCCGCAATAAACATACGTGTGCATGTGTCTTTGTAGTAGCATAATTTATAATCCTTTGGGTATATACCCAGTAGTGGGATGGCTGGGTCATATGGTACATCTAGTTCTAGGTCCTTGAGGAATCGCCATACTGTTTTCCATAATGGTTGAACTAGTTTACAATCCCACCAACAGTGTAAAAGTGTTCCTATTTCTCCACATCCTCTCCAACACCTGTTGTTTCCTGATTTTTTAATGATTGCCATTCTAACTGGTGTGAGATGGTATCTCATTGTGGTTTTGATTTGCATTTCTCTGATGGCCAGTGATGATGAGCATTTTTTCATGTGTCTGTTGGCTGTATGAATGTCTTCTTTTGAGAAATGTCTGTTCATATCCTTTCCCCACTTTTGGATGGGGTTGTTTGTTTTTTTCTTGTAAATTTGTTTGAGTTCTTTGTAGATTCTGGAAATTAGCCCTTTGTCAGATGAGTAGATTGCAAAAATTTTCTCCCATTCTGTAGGTTGCCTGTTCACTCTGATGGTAGTTTCTTTTGCTGTGCAGAAGCTCTTTAGTTTAATGAGATCCCATTTGTCAATTTTGGCTTTTGCTGCCGTTGCTTTTGGTGTTTTAGACATGAAGTCCTTGCCCATGCCTATGTCCTGAATGGTACTACCTAGATTTTCTTCTAGGGTTTTTATGGTATTAGGTCTAACATTTAAGTCTCTAATCCATCTTGAATTAATTTTCGTATAAGGAGTAAGGAAAGGATCCAGTTTCAGCTTTCTACTTATGGCTGGCCAATTTTCCCAGCACCATTTATTAAATAGGGAGTCCTTTCCCCATTTCTTGTTTCTCTCAGGTTTGTCAAAGATCAGATGGCTGTAGATGTGTGGTATTATTTCTGAGGACGCTGTTCTGTTCCATTGGTCTATATCTCTGTTTTGGTACCAGTACCATGCTGTTTTGGTTACTGTAGCCTTGTAGTATAGTTTGAAGTCAGGTAGCATGATGCCTCCAGCTTTGTCCTTTTGACTTAGGATTGTCTTGGCAATGCGGGCTCTTTTTTGGTTCCATATGAACTTTAAAGCCATTTTTTCCAATTCTGTGAAGAAACTCATTGGTAGCTTGATGGGGATGGCATTGAATCTATAAATAACCTTGGGCAGTATGGCCATTTTCACGATATTGATTCTTCCTATCCATGAGCATGGTATGTTCTTCCATTTGTTAGTGTCCTCTTTTATTTCACTGAGCAGTAGTTTGTAGTTCTCCTTGAAGAGGTCCTTTACATCCCTTGTAAGTTGGATTCCTAGGTATTTTATTCTCTTTGAAGCAATTTTGAATGGAAGTTCATTCATGATTGGGCTCTCTGTCTGTTACTGGTGTATAAGAATGCTTGTGATTTTTGCACATTAATTTTGTATCCTGAGACTTTGCTGAAGTTGCTTATCAGCTTAAGGAGATTTTGGGCTGAGACGATGGGGTTTTCTAAATATACAATCATGTCATCTGCAAACAGGGACAATTTGACTTCTTCTTTTCCTACCTGGATACCCTTGATTTCTTTCTCTTGCCTGATTGCCCTAGCCAGAACTTCCAACACTATGTTGAATAGGAGTGGTGAGAGAGGGCATCCCTGTCTTGTGCCAGTTTTCAAAGGGAATTTTTCCAGTTTTTGCCCATTCAGTATGATATTGGCTGTGGGTTTTTCATAAATAGCTCTGATTATTTTGAGGTACGTTCCATCAATACCGAATTTGTTGAGCGTTTTTAGCATGAAGGGCTGTTGAATTTTGTCAAAAGCCTTTTCTGCATCTATTGAGATAATCATGTGGTTCTTGTCTTTGGTTCTGTTGATATGCTGGATTACGTTGATTGATTTGCGAATGTTGAACCAGCCTTGCATCCCAGGGATGAAGCCCACTTGATCATGGTGGATAAGCTTTTTGATGTGCTGCTGAATCCGGTTTGCCAGTATTTTATTGAGGATTTTTGCATCGATGTTCATCAGGGAGATTGGTCTAAAATTCTCTTTTTTTGTTGTGTCTCTGCCAGGCTTTGGTATCAGGATGATGTTGGCCTCATAAAATGAGTTAGGGAGGATTCCCTCTTTTTCAATTGATTGGAATAGTTTCAGAAGGAATGGTACCAGCTCCTCTCTGTACCTCTGGTAAAATTCAGCTGTGAATCCATCTGGTCCTGGACTTTTTTTGGTTGGTAGGCTATTAATTATAACCTCAATTTCAGAGCCTGCTATTGGTCTATTCAGGGATTCAACTTCTTCCTGGTTTAGTCTTGGAAGTGTGTAAGTGTCCAGGAAATTATCCATTTCTTCTAGATTTTCTAGTTCATTTGCGTAGAGGTGTTTATAGTATTCTCTGATGGTAGTTTGTATTTCTGTGGGGTCCGTGGTGATATCCCCTTTATCATTTTTTATTGCATCTATTTGATTCTTCTCTCTTTTCTGCTTTATTAGTCTTGCTAGCAGTCTGTCAATTTTGTTGATCTTTTCAAAAAACCAACTCCTGGATTCATTGATTTTTTTGGAGGGTTTTTTGTGTCTCTATCTCCTTCAGTTCTGCTCTCATCTTAGTTATTACTTGCCTTCTGTTAGCTTTTGAATGCGTTTGCTCTTGCTTCTCCAGTTCTTTTAATTATGATGTTAGAGTGTCAATTTTAGATCTTTCCAGCTTTCTCTTGTGGGCATTTAGTGCTATAAATTTCCCTCTACACACTGCTTTAAATGTGTCCCAGAGATTCTGGTATGTTGTATCTTTGTTCTCATTGGTTTCAAAGAACATCTTTATTTCTGCCTTCATTTCGTTATGTACCCAGTAGTCAATCAGGAGCAGGTTGTTCAGTTTCCATGTAGTTGAGTGGTTTTGATTGAGTTTCTTAGTCCTGAGTTCTAGTTTGATTGCACTGTGGTCTGAGAGACAGTTTGTTATAATTTCTGTTCTTTTACTTTTGCTGAGGAGTGCTTTACTTCCAATTATGTGGTCAATTTTGGAATAAGTGTGATGTGGTGCTGAGAAGAATGTATATTCTGTTGACTTGGGGTGGAGAGTTCTATAGATGTCTATTAGGTCCGCTTGGTGCAGAGATGAGTTCAATTCCTGGATATCCTTGTTAACTTTCTGTCTCGTTGATCTGTCTAATGTTGACAGTGGAGTGTTGAAGTCTCCCATTA
>NW_022323745.1:0-3536 GCF_002776525.5 Piliocolobus tephrosceles
TAATGGGAGACTTCAACACTCCACTGTCAACATTAGACAGATCAACGAGACAGAAAGTTAACAAGGATATCCAGGAATTGAACTCATCTCTGCACCAAGCGGACCTAATAGACATCTATAGAACTCTCCACCCCAAGTCAACAGAATATACATTCTTCTCAGCACCACATCACACTTATTCCAAAATTGACCACATAATTGGAAGTAAAGCACTCCTCAGCAAAAGTAAAAGAACAGAAATTATAACAAACTGTCTCTCAGACCACAGTGCAATCAAACTAGAACTCAGGACTAAGAAACTCAATCAAAACCACTCAACTACATGGAAACTGAACAACCTGCTCCTGATTGACTACTGGGTACATAACGAAATGAAGGCAGAAATAAAGATGTTCTTTGAAACCAATGAGAACAAAGATACAACATACCAGAATCTCTGGGACACATTTAAAGCAGTGTGTAGAGGGAAATTTATAGCACTAAATGCCCACAAGAGAAAGCTGGAAAGATCTAAAATTGACACTCTAACATCATAATTAAAAGAACTGGAGAAGCAAGAGCAAACGCATTCAAAAGCTAACAGAAGGCAAGTAATAACTAAGATGAGAGCAGAACTGAAGGAGATAGAGACACAAAAAACCCTCCAAAAAAATCAATGAATCCAGGAGTTGGTTTTTTGAAAAGATCAACAAAATTGACAGACTGCTAGCAAGACTAATAAAGCAGAAAAGAGAGAAGAATCAAATAGATGCAATAAAAAATGATAAAGGGGATATCACCACGGACCCCACAGAAATACAAACTACCATCAGAGAATACTATAAACACCTCTACGCAAATGAACTAGAAAATCTAGAAGAAATGGATAATTTCCTGGACACTTACACACTTCCAAGACTAAACCAGGAAGAAGTTGAATCCCTGAATAGACCAATAGCAGGCTCTGAAATTGAGGTTATAATTAATAGCCTACCAACCAAAAAAAGTCCAGGACCAGATGGATTCACAGCTGAATTTTACCAGAGGTACAGAGAGGAGCTGGTACCATTCCTTCTGAAACTATTCCAATCAATTGAAAAAGAGGGAATCCTCCCTAACTCATTTTATGAGGCCAACATCATCCTGATACCAAAGCCTGGCAGAGACACAACAAAAAAAGAGAATTTTAGACCAATCTCCCTGATGAACATCGATGCAAAAATCCTCAATAAAATACTGGCAAACCGGATTCAGCAGCACATCAAAAAGCTTATCCACCATGATCAAGTGGGCTTCATCCCTGGGATGCAAGGCTGGTTCAACATTCGCAAATCAATCAACGTAATCCAGCATATCAACAGAACCAAAGACAAGAACCACATGATTATCTCAATAGATGCAGAAAAGGCTTTTGACAAAATTCAACAGCCCTTCATGCTAAAAACGCTCAACAAATTCGGTATTGATGGAACGTACCTCAAAATAATCAGAGCTATTTATGAAAAACCCACAGCCAATATCATACTGAATGGGCAAAAACTGGAAAAATTCCCTTTGAAAACTGGCACAAGACAGGGATGCCCTCTCTCACCACTCCTATTCAACATAGTGTTGGAAGTTCTGGCTAGGGCAATCAGGCAAGAGAAAGAAATCAAGGGTATTCAGTTAGGAAAAGAGGAAGTCAAATTGTCCCTGTTTGCAGATGACATGATTGTGTATTTAGAAAACCCCATCATCTCAGCCCAAAATCTTCTTAAGCTGATAAGCAACTTCAGCAAAGTCTCAGGATACAAAATTAATGTGCAAAAATCACAAGCATTCTTATACACCAGTAACAGACAAGCAGAGAGCCAAATCAGGAATGAACTTCCATTCACAATTGCTTCAAAGAGAATAAAATACCTAGGAATCCAACTTACAAGGGATGTAAAGGACCTCTTCAAGGAGAACTACAAACCACTGCTCAGTGAAATCAAAGAGGACACAAACAAATGGAAGAACATACCATGCTCATGGATAGGCAGAATCAATATTGTGAAAATGGCCATACTGCCCAAGGTAATTTATAGATTCAATGCCATCCCCATCAAGCTACCAATGAGTTTCTTCACCGAATTGGAAAAAACTGCTTTAAAGTTCATATGGAACCAAAAAAGAGCCCGTATTGCCAAGACAATCCTAAGTCAAAAGGGCAAAGCCGGAGGCGTCATGCTACCTGACTTCAAACTATACTACAAGGCTACAGTAACCAAAACAGCATGGTACTGGTACCAAAACAGAGATATAGACCAATGGAACAGAACGGAGCCTTCAGAAATAATGCCACACATCTACAACCATCTGATCTTTGACAAACCTGACAAAAACAAGAAATGGGGAAAGGATTCCCTATTTAATAAATGGTGCTGGGAAAATTGGCTAGCCATAAGTAGAAAGCTGAAACTGGATCCTTTCCTTACTCCTTATACGAAGATTAATTCAAGATGGATTAGAGACTTAAATGTTAGACCTAATACCATAAAAACCCTAGAAGAAAATCTAGGTAGTACCATTCAGGACATAGGCATGGGCAAGGACTTCATGTCTAAAACACCAAAAGCAACGGCAGCAAAAGCCAAAATTGACAAATGGGATCTCATTAAACTAAAGAGCTTCTGCACAGCAAAAGAAACTACCATCAGAGTGAACAGGCAACCTACAGAATGGGAGAAAATTTTTGCAATCTACTCATCTGACAAAGGGCTAATTTCCAGAATCTACAAAGAACTCAAACAAATTTACAAGAAAAAAACAAACAACCCCATCCAAAAGTGGGGAAAGGATATGAACAGACATTTCTCAAAAGAAGACATTCATACAGCCAACAGACACATGAAAAAATGCTCATCATCACTGGCCATCAGAGAAATGCAAATCAAAACCACAATGAGATACCATCTCACACCAGTTAGAATGGCAATCATTAAAAAATCAGGAAACAACAGGTGTTGGAGAGGATGTGGAGAAATAGGAACACTTTTACACTGTTGGTGGGATTGTAAACTAGTTCAACCATTATGGAAAACAGTATGGCGATTCCTCAAGGACCTAGAACTAGATGTACCATATGACCCAGCCATCCCACTACTGGGTATATACCCAAAGGATTATAAATTATGCTACTACAAAGACACATGCACACGTATGTTTATTGCGGCACTATTCACAATAGCAAAGACTTGGAATCAACCCAAATGTCCATCAGTGACAGACTGGATTAAGAAAATGTGGCACATATACACCATGGAATACTATGCAGCCATAAAAAAGGATGAGTTTGCGTCCTTTGTAGGGACATGGATGCAGCTGGAAACCATCATTCTTAGCAAACTATCACAAGAAGAGAAAACCAAACACCGCATGTTCTCACTCATAGGTGGGAACTGAACAATGAGCTCACTTGGACTCGGGAAGGGGAACATCACACACTGGGGCCTATCATGGGGAGGGGGGAGGGGGGAGGGATTGCATTGGGGAGTTATACCTGATATAAATGATGAATTGATGGGTGCTGACGA
>NW_022323746.1:0-4139 GCF_002776525.5 Piliocolobus tephrosceles
TCGTCAGCACCCATCAATTCATCATTTATATCAGGTATAACTCCCCAGTGCAATCCCTCCCCACTCCCCCCTCCCCATGATAGGCCCCAGTGTGTGATGTTCCCCTTTCCGAGTCCAAGTGAACTCATTGTTCAGTTCCCACCTATGAGTGAGAACATGCGGTGTTTGGTTTTCTCTTCTTGTGATAGTTTGCTAAGAATGATGGTTTCCAGCTGCATCCATGTCCCTACAAAGGATGCAAACTCATCCTTTTTTATGGCTGCATAGTATTCCATGGTGTATATGTGCCACATTTTCTTAATCCAGTCTGTCACTGATGGACATTTGGGTTGATTCCAAGTCTTTGCTATTGTGAATAGTGCCGCAATAAACATACGTGTGCATGTGTCTTTGTAGTAGAATAATTTATAATCTTTTGGGTATATACCCAGTAGCAGGATGGCTGGGTCATATGGTACATCTAGTTCTAGATCCTTGAGGAATTGCCATGCTGTTTTCCATAATGGTTGAACTAGTTTACAATCCCACCAACAGTGTAAAAGTGTTCCTATTTCTCCACATGCTCTCCAACACCTGTTGTTTCCTGATTTTTTAATGATTGCCATTCTAACTGGTGTGAGATGGTATCTCATTGTGGTTTTGATTTGCATTTCTCTGATGGCCAGTGATGATGAGCATTTTTTCATGTGTCTGTGGGCTGTATGAATGTCTTCTTTTGAGAAATGTCTGTTCATGTCCTTTCCCCACTTTTGGATGGGGTTGTTTGTTTTTTTCTTGTATATTTGTTTGAGTTCTTTGTAGATTCTGGAAATTAGCCCTTTGTCAGATGAGTAGATTGCAAAAATTTTCTCCCATTCTGTAGGTTGCCTTTTCACTCTGATGGTAGTTTCTTTTGCTGTGCAGAAGCTCTTTAGTTTAATTAGATCCCATTTGTCAATTTTGGCTTTTGCTGCCGTTGCTTTTGGTGTTTTAGACATGAAGTCCTTGCCCATGCCTATGTCCTGAATGGTACTACCTAGATTTTCTTCTAGGGTTTTTATGGAATAGGTCTAACATTTAAGTCTCTAATCCATCTTGAATTAATCTTCGAATAAGGAGTAAGGAAAGGATCCAGTTTCAGCTTTCTACTTATGGCTAGCCAATTTTCCCAGCACCATTTATTAAATAGGGAATCCTTTCCCCATTTCTTTTTTCTCTCAGATTTGTCAAAGATCAGATGGCTGTAGATGTGTGGTATTATTTCTGAGGACTCTGTTCTGTTCCATTGGTCTATATCTCTGTTTTGGTACCAGTACCATGCTGTTTTGGTTACTGTAGCCTTGTAGTATAGTTTGAAGTCAGGTAGCATGATGCCTCCAGCTTTGTCCTTTTGACTTAGGATTGTCTTGGCAATGCGGGCTCTTTTTTGGTTCCATATGAACTTTAAAGCAGTTTTTTCCAATTCTGTGAAGAAACTCATTGGTAGCTTGATGGGGATGGCATTGAATCTATAAATAACCTTGGGCAGTATGGCCATTTTCATGATATTGATTCTTCCTATCCATGAGCATGGTATGTTCTTCCGTTTGTTTGTGTCCTCTTTTATTTCACTGAGCAGTGGTTTGTAGTTCTCCTTGAAGAGGTCCTTTACATCCCTTGTAAGTTGGATTCCTAGGTATTTTATTCTCTTTGAAGCAATTGTGAATGGAAGTTCATTCCTGATTTGGCTCTCTGCTTGTCTGTTACTGGTGTATAAGAATGGTTGTGATTTTTGCACATTAATTTTGTATCCTGAGACTTTGCTGAAGTTGCTTATCAGCTTAAGAAGATTTTGGGCTGAGAAGATGGGGTTTTCTAAGTATACAATCATGTCATCTGCAAACAGGGACAATTTGACTTCTTTTCCTAACTGAATACCCTTGATTTCTTTCTCTTGCCTGATTGCCCTAGCCAGAACTTCCAACACTGTGTTGAATAGGAGTGGTGAGAGAGGGCATCCCTGTCTTGTGCCAGTTTTCAAAGGGAATTTTTCCAGTTTTTGCCCATTCAGTATGATATTGGCTGTGGGTTTGTCATAAATAGCTCTTATTATTTTGAGGTACGTTCCATCAATACCGAATTTATTGAGCGTTTTTAGCATGAAGGGCTGTTGAATTTTGTCAAAAGCCTTTTCTGCATCTATTGAGGTAATCATGTGGTTCTTGTCTTTGGTTCTGTTTATATGCCGGATTACGTTTATTGATTTGCGAATGTTGAACCAGCCTTGCATCCCAGGGATGAAGCCCACTTGATCATGGTGGATAAGCTTTTTGATGTGCTGCTGAATCCGGTTTGCCAGTATTTTATTGAGGATTTTTGCATCAATGTTCATCAGGGAGATTGGTCTAAAATTCTCTTTTTTTGTTGTGTCTCTGCCAGGCTTTGGTATCAGGATGATGTTGGCCTCATAAAATGAGTTAGGGAGGATTCCCTCTTTTTCAATTGATTGGAATAGTTTCAGAAGGAATGGTACCAGCTCCTCCTTGTACCTCTGGTAGAATTCATCTGTGAATCCATCTGGTCCTGGGCTTTTTTTGGTGGGTAGGCTACTAATTGTTGCCTCAATTTCAGAGGCTGCTATTGGTCTATTCAGAGATTCAACTTCTTCCTGGTTTAGTCTTTGGAGAGTGTAAGAGTCCAGGAAATTATCCATTTCTTCTAGATTTTCTAGTTGATTTGCGTAGAGGTGTTTTTAGTATTCTCTGATGGTAGTTTGTATTTCTGTGGGGTCGGTGGTGATATCACCTTTATCATTTTTTATTGCGTCTATTTGATTCCTCTCTCTTTTCTTCTTTATTAGTCTTGCTAGCGGTCTGTCAATTTTGTTGATCTTTTCAAAAAACCAACTCCTGGATTCATTGATTTTTTGGAGGGTTTTTTGTGTCTCTATCTCCTTCAGTTCTGCTCTGATCTTAGTTATTTCTTGCCTTCTGCTAGCTTTTGAATGTGATTGCTCTTGTCTCTCTAGGTCTTTTAATTGTGATGTTAGAGTGTCAATTTTAGATCTTTCCTGCTTTCTCTTGTGGGCATTTAGTGCTATAAATTTCCCTCTACACACTGCTTTAAATGTGTCCCAGAGATTCTGGTATGTTGTATCTTTGTTCTCATTGGTTTCAAAGAACATCTTTATTTCTGCCTTCATTTCGTTATGTACCCAGTAGTCATTCAGGAGCAGGTTGTTCAGTTTCCATGTAGTTGAGTGGTTTTGATTGAGTTTCTTAGTCCTGAGTTGTAGTTTGATTGCACTGTGGTCTGAGAGACAGTTTGTTATAATTTCTGTTCTTTTACATTTGCTGAGGAGTGCTTTACTTCCAATTATGTGGTCAATTTTGGAATAAGTGCGATGTGGTGCTGAGAAGAATGTATATTCTGTTGACTTGGGGTGGAGAGTTCTATAGATGTCTATTAGGTCCGCTTGGTGCAGAGATGAGTTCAATTCCTGGATATCCTTGTTAACTTTCTGTCTCGTTGATCTGTCTAATGTTGACAGTGGAGTGTTGAAGTCTCCCATTAGTATTGTATGGGAGTCTAAGTCTCTTTGTAAGTCTCTAAGGACTTGCTTTATGAATCTGGGTGCTCCTGTATTGGGTGCATATATATTTAGGATAGTTAGCTCTTCCTGTTGAATTGATCCCTTTACCATTATGTAATGGCCTTCTTTGTCTCTTTTGATCTTTGATGGTTTAAAGTCTGTTTTATCAGAGACTAGGATTGCAATCCCTGCTTTTTTTTGTTCTCCATTTGCTTGGTAGATCTTCCTCCATCCCTTTATTTTGAGCCTATGTATGTCTCTGCATGTGAGATGTGTCTCCTGAAGACAGCAGACTGATGGGTCTTGACTCTTTATCCAGTTTTCCAGTCTGTGTCTTTTAATTGGAGCATTTAGTCCGTTTACATTTAAGGTTAATATTGTTATGTGTGAACTTGATCCTGCCAGTATGATATTAACTGGTTATTTTGCTCATTAGTTGATGCAGTTTCTTCCTCGTCTCAATGGTCTTTACATTTTGGCATATTTTTGCAATGGCTGGTGCCGGTTATTCCTTTCCATGTTTAGGGCTTCCTTCAGGGTCACTTGTAAGGCAGGCCTGGTGGTGACAAAATCTCTAAGCATTTGCTTA
>NW_022323747.1:0-4139 GCF_002776525.5 Piliocolobus tephrosceles
TAAGCAAATGCTTAGAGATTTTGTCACCACCAGGCCTGCCTTACAAGTGACCCTGAAGGAAGCCCTAAACATGGAAAGGAATAACCGGCACCAGCCATTGCAAAAATATGCCAAAATGTAAAGACCATTGAGACGAGGAAGAAACTGCATCAACTAATGAGCAAAATAACCAGTTAATATCATACTGGCAGGATCAAGTTCACACATAACAATATTAACCTTAAATGTAAACGGACTAAATGCTCCAATTAAAAGACACAGACTGGAAAACTGGATAAAGAGTCAAGACCCATCAGTCTGCTGTCTTCAGGAGACACATCTCACATGCAGAGACATACATAGGCTCAAAATAAAGGGATGGAGGAAGATCTACCAAGCAAATGGAGAACAAAAAAAAGCAGGGATTGCAATCCTAGTCTCTGATAAAACAGACTTTAAACCATCAAAGATCAAAAGAGACAAAGAAGGCCATTACATAATGGTAAAGGGATCAATTCAACAGGAAGAGCTAACTATCCTAAATATATATGCACCCAATACAGGAGCACCCAGATTCATAAAGCAAGTCCTTAGAGACTTACAAAGAGACTTAGACTCCCATACAATACTAATGGGAGACTTCAACACTCCACTGTCAACATTAGACAGATCAACGAGACAGAAAGTTAACAAGGATATCCAGGAATTGAACTCATCTCTGCACCAAGCGGACCTAATAGACATCTATAGAACTCTCCACCCCAAGTCAACAGAATATACATTCTTCTCAGCACCACATCGCACTTATTCCAAAATTGACCACATAATTGGAAGTAAAGCACTCCTCAGCAAATGTAAAAGAACAGAAATTATAACAAACTGTCTCTCAGACCACAGTGCAATCAAACTACAACTCAGGACTAAGAAACTCAATCAAAACCACTCAACTACATGGAAACTGAACAACCTGCTCCTGAATGACTACTGGGTACATAACGAAATGAAGGCAGAAATAAAGATGTTCTTTGAAACCAATGAGAACAAAGATACAACATACCAGAATCTCTGGGACACATTTAAAGCAGTGTGTAGAGGGAAATTTATAGCACTAAATGCCCACAAGAGAAAGCAGGAAAGATCTAAAATTGACACTCTAACATCACAATTAAAAGACCTAGAGAGACAAGAGCAATCACATTCAAAAGCTAGCAGAAGGCAAGAAATAACTAAGATCAGAGCAGAACTGAAGGAGATAGAGACACAAAAAACCCTCCAAAAAATCAATGAATCCAGGAGTTGGTTTTTTGAAAAGATCAACAAAATTGACAGACCGCTAGCAAGACTAATAAAGAAGAAAAGAGAGAGGAATCAAATAGACGCAATAAAAAATGATAAAGGTGATATCACCACCGACCCCACAGAAATACAAACTACCATCAGAGAATACTAAAAACACCTCTACGCAAATCAACTAGAAAATCTAGAAGAAATGGATAATTTCCTGGACTCTTACACTCTCCAAAGACTAAACCAGGAAGAAGTTGAATCTCTGAATAGACCAATAGCAGCCTCTGAAATTGAGGCAACAATTAGTAGCCTACCCACCAAAAAAAGCCCAGGACCAGATGGATTCACAGATGAATTCTACCAGAGGTACAAGGAGGAGCTGGTACCATTCCTTCTGAAACTATTCCAATCAATTGAAAAAGAGGGAATCCTCCCTAACTCATTTTATGAGGCCAACATCATCCTGATACCAAAGCCTGGCAGAGACACAA
The DNA here is from genome assembly GCF_002776525.5 of Piliocolobus tephrosceles. Taxonomy (NCBI): domain Eukaryota; kingdom Metazoa; phylum Chordata; class Mammalia; order Primates; family Cercopithecidae; genus Piliocolobus; species Piliocolobus tephrosceles. The sequence goes on from NW_022323747.1 coordinate 1,758, forward strand.
CAAAAAAAGAGAATTTTAGACCAATCTCCCTGATGAACATTGATGCAAAAATCCTCAATAAAATACTGGCAAACCGGATTCAGCAGCACATCAAAAAGCTTATCCACCATGATCAAGTGGGCTTCATCCCTGGGATGCAAGGCTGGTTCAACATTCGCAAATCAATAAACGTAATCCGGCATATAAACAGAACCAAAGACAAGAACCACATGATTACCTCAATAGATGCAGAAAAGGCTTTTGACAAAATTCAACAGCCCTTCATGCTAAAAACGCTCAATAAATTCGGTATTGATGGAACGTACCTCAAAATAATAAGAGCTATTTATGACAAACCCACAGCCAATATCATACTGAATGGGCAAAAACTGGAAAAATTCCCTTTGAAAACTGGCACAAGACAGGGATGCCCTCTCTCACCACTCCTATTCAACACAGTGTTGGAAGTTCTGGCTAGGGCAATCAGGCAAGAGAAAGAAATCAAGGGTATTCAGTTAGGAAAAGAAGTCAAATTGTCCCTGTTTGCAGATGACATGATTGTATACTTAGAAAACCCCATCTTCTCAGCCCAAAATCTTCTTAAGCTGATAAGCAACTTCAGCAAAGTCTCAGGATACAAAATTAATGTGCAAAAATCACAACCATTCTTATACACCAGTAACAGACAAGCAGAGAGCCAAATCAGGAATGAACTTCCATTCACAATTGCTTCAAAGAGAATAAAATACCTAGGAATCCAACTTACAAGGGATGTAAAGGACCTCTTCAAGGAGAACTACAAACCACTGCTCAGTGAAATAAAAGAGGACACAAACAAACGGAAGAACATACCATGCTCATGGATAGGAAGAATCAATATCATGAAAATGGCCATACTGCCCAAGGTTATTTATAGATTCAATGCCATCCCCATCAAGCTACCAATGAGTTTCTTCACAGAATTGGAAAAAACTGCTTTAAAGTTCATATGGAACCAAAAAAGAGCCCGCATTGCCAAGACAATCCTAAGTCAAAAGGACAAAGCTGGAGGCATCATGCTACCTGACTTCAAACTATACTACAAGGCTACAGTAACCAAAACAGCATGGTACTGGTACCAAAACAGAGATATAGACCAATGGAACAGAACAGAGTCCTCAGAAATAATACCACACATCTACAGCCATCTGATCTTTGACAAATCTGAGAGAAAAAAGAAATGGGGAAAGGATTCCCTATTTAATAAATGGTGCTGGGAAAATTGGCTAGCCATAAGTAGAAAGCTGAAACTGGATCCTTTCCTTACTCCTTATTCGAAGATTAATTCAAGATGGATTAGAGACTTAAATGTTAGACCTATTCCATAAAAACCCTAGAAGAAAATCTAGGTAGTACCATTCAGGACATAGGCATGGGCAAGGACTTCATGTCTAAAACACCAAAAGCAACGGCAGCAAAAGCCAAAATTGACAAATGGGATCTAATTAAACTAAAGAGCTTCTGCACAGCAAAAGAAACTACCATCAGAGTGAAAAGGCAACCTACAGAATGGGAGAAAATTTTTGCAATCTACTCATCTGACAAAGGGCTAATTTCCAGAATCTACAAAGAACTCAAACAAATATACAAGAAAAAAACAAACAACCCCATCCAAAAGTGGGGAAAGGACATGAACAGACATTTCTCAAAAGAAGACATTCATACAGCCCACAGACACATGAAAAAATGCTCATCATCACTGGCCATCAGAGAAATGCAAATCAAAACCACAATGAGATACCATCTCACACCAGTTAGAATGGCAATCATTAAAAAATCAGGAAACAACAGGTGTTGGAGAGCATGTGGAGAAATAGGAACACTTTTACACTGTTGGTGGGATTGTAAACTAGTTCAACCATTATGGAAAACAGCATGGCAATTCCTCAAGGATCTAGAACTAGATGTACCATATGACCCAGCCATCCTGCTACTGGGTATATACCCAAAAGATTATAAATTATTCTACTACAAAGACACATGCACACGTATGTTTATTGCGGCACTATTCACAATAGCAAAGACTTGGAATCAACCCAAATGTCCATCAGTGACAGACTGGATTAAGAAAATGTGGCACATATACACCATGGAATACTATGCAGCCATAAAAAAGGATGAGTTTGCATCCTTTGTAGGGACATGGATGCAGCTGGAAACCATCATTCTTAGCAAACTATCACAAGAAGAGAAAACCAAACACCGCATGTTCTCACTCATAGGTGGGAACTGAACAATGAGTTCACTTGGACTCGGAAAGGGGAACATCACACACTGGGGCCTATCATGGGGAGGGGGGAGTGGGGAGGGATTGCACTGGGGAGTTATACCTGATATAAATGATGAATTGATGGGTGCTGACGA